>NC_051154.1:267479683-267694683 GCF_013339745.2 Dermacentor silvarum | reverse complement strand
AATTGTATGTCTTTGTTGGGTTTTGGTGTGGGTGTCGTCAACCAGTGCTCGAAGTATATGCCAAGTTTTCTTTGTGCTGAGCGTCCCTTGAAGTTGGTCGCAGAAGGATCGCCAGTTCTGGCTCGCTAGCTGTTCAGCGTACTCCTGTGCCTGCGTGCTTAATAGGGCAATTCGGCGCTGGAGCTTGCGGTTGAGCTTTTGCCGTCGCCATCGTTTGAGAAGCGATCGCCGAGCCTCCCATAAGTGCAGTAGGTGATTATCGACAGCTGGATTGGCCTCGTCTAGATGAATCGTCCTAGTGTGGCCGTCAGCCGCACCCACGATACCGTATAGCCAAGCTTCAATGTCTTCAATGTCCGAAACGTCGTCAAGCTCATTCCTATACGCGTTCCAGTCAGTGAGTCGCGCCTTTCCTGTCTTGGGCGCGCGGTGAGATTGTTCAACCTCGATTTGAATTATGTGGTGATCGCTCCCTAGCGTGTCTGGGAGTCGGGTCCACGTGGCCTTTCGCACGTCTCGGCTGAACGTGAGATCAGGATTGGTGTCCCTCGACACGCTGTTGCCCACTCGTGTTGGTTGGAGCAGGTCATTCCATAGCGTAAGGCCGTGCTGTTGTGCGGCGTCGTGAACCCGTGCCCCTTTCTTGGTGGTATTGGGGTAGCCCCAGGCCGCGTGTGGGGCGTTAAAGTCCCCCACTACAACAAGCCGGTTACCGTTAACGCTCTTGCGAAGCTCCCGGACGAAGTGGTCGTAGTGGAGTAGCTGCTCTCGCAGTGGGCTGTAGAGGTTGACCAGGTATAGGCTCTGTTGATTCTTGCGAGTCGGCAACACCTCCACTATGGTGTGTTCGATTCCAGTGTCTTCAATTTCGTGCGGCTGTGCGGTTAGTGTCTTCTTGACAAGAATTGCGGTGCGGGAAGTGTGTGCCACAGTGGTGTAGCCGGGGAGCTTTATTTTCTTGGTGTTGGTTTCCTGTAACGCGATTATATCAGGATTGTTTGTTTTGAGATATTCTTGCAGGTTGGCCGAGCGGGGTCTATAGGATCTGCAATTCCAGTGCCAAATGCGGAGGGTGGGAAGCGACTCGGTGTGTCTACGTTTGAGAGCCGCCATGTTGGTGGTTGTCCTCCACCTGGAGTAGGTGGTTTGGTGGTGTCGAGCTAGAATCCTCTGCGGATTCCACTCGCACTGTCTTCCGTCCTTTGCGTTTGGTTCCCAACTGCTCCGCCAGATGTTCATGAGTCACGAAATTCTTGTAAGCATAGGTCATGAAGTTGTGTTGTTGTGCCATGAAGCCATCCAGTTTGGCGTCGAGTGTGGTGACCGTACGGGTTAGTGGCTCTACCTTTTCCATGATTTTAGTTATCACTGTCTGTATGGTTCTGTCTGCTGATGCGAGAAGCTTCGTAGTGAGGGTTTCCTCGAAGACTTGAAGGCGTCGTTCAACAAGGTCGAGAATCTTCGCTTCATATGCTTGCAGCCGTTCGTCTACCCGCTTCATTATTCTGGTTTCTACCTGTTTTAGTATGCTTTCTTCTACTCTCTTCGCTACTCTGTCCTCGAGTTCTGGCGTGTTGCACTCGGCTACCGGTTGTTGTTGTATCGTCCTCTGTAGATCCTGTACTTTATGTTCGAGGGTCCGTATAGTCGCTGTCTCGTCCGAACTGCTCGTGTTGCGTGAGGAATTCGAGGCACTGCTTCCGTTCGCCGCGGCGACGTAAGTGATTCGCCTAACGGAGCGAGACCGTGACCGAGAGCGGGATGTAGAGCGCGATCTTAGGATAGAGCGAGAGCGTCTACGGCCAGGTCTTTGTTGAGGCGAGGGCCCCTGTGAGCTGTCCGAGGTGGTAACCAGCGCGGGGAAGTCTTCGGTGCTTGAACTCCAGTGATTCTCTCGGGCGCGAGCGTTATCAAGCTGCTGTCTTCTTACTTGGTAGGGGGGCGGGTTGTTACGGAGTTTCTTCTTGCATTCCTTGCCTGCCGTTTCGTGGTCTCCGCCGCAAATCTTGCACTTCGGGTGACAGTCATGTTCTTCCGTGACCCCATCGCGCCCGCATGTGTAGCAGAACTTGGCCCTTGGCTGAGGACAGATATCCTGTCGGTGTCCGATGGCGCCACAGGTTCTGCAGTATTGGACGGATTTTCGGTAGGGCTTGCATCTGTAGTCACCGCTCTGGTACGTTACGTAATAAGGGACGTGCTGTCCGTCGAAGGTGATAACCGCGGCTGTTGAAGATCCTAGCATGCGTGCGCCGAGAACCGTGTATCTTGAGTCCACTCGAAGGCCGGCAACAATCTCCGCGGGACTTGTACCCGGTTCGAGGCCGTATATCACTCCACGGCACACATCGTCTGGGTGTCGAATGTGGGGATTTACTTGATAGACGGTTCCGCCGAGTTGTATGGTGTTGATATGCTGCAGTTTGGAAGCTCGTTCCGTACTTGCCGTGCTCGCGATGATCACATTCTCTAGTTTCTGGACTTGTATACGGACGTTATCGTGGAAGTCTTGCTGGACCAAACCACTAGATCTTCCGATGGCATGTGTCACTGCGATGAGTGTATGTTTCGATAGGTCAAGTCCTGCTTGAGGGCGGAAGACGATTTTGAAGTCGTCAGTAGGAAAGGGTCGCATCCTCAGAATGCGTTGACGCTGTGGCAGTGGTTGTTGTGCTTGAGGTTTGCGGTCTGGGTTCAGGACTTCTATAGCTCTTTTTTCGGTGGATTCATTGTCTTCTTTGGCTGATCTGCCTTTACGACCAACCTGTAACCACTCGATGTGGGCTTTACCCGTCGTTTTGCCGCTATGGGCGTCGTATGTCCACTGTGGTATGGTATCAGAGTTAGCCCCGGTCAACTCCATTCGCGCCGTAGTCGGCTCTTCTTGTAAAGCGTTCGCCATCTGTGTTTCCAGAAAAGCGTGGGCGTTTCGCCTCAGACGCTGCTTCTGCGTGATTTACTCCTACTGTGCGAGCACCGCGGGCCTGCAGGCGCGAGCCGCTGGTCTCCCGCTCGCGCCACGGTCACAGAATGTTCACAGCGCACGGTCACAGAATGTTCAGAGCTCGATTATTCGAGTAAAGGTCTACTCACTGCGTCGTGGCTGGCGTCAAACGATGCCTTGCAACTTTAGGAATCCGAGGTTACCAAATTCGCTGAGTGTCCAAGCAATGTTCCACACAAAATAGCGAAAAAGCAGGAGCCCATGTGAGGTACGACTGTGCTCCTCGGCCCCCTGGCGGTATCTCCCATGATCGGAGAGCTTTTTTTTTTTTATGACGCACAAAATGATTGCAAGATGATTGGTGAAGCGCGACAATAATTTTATTCTAGAAAACCATATTATTAACCTGCTGCATGGAAATTGCATCAAACGTCGCTATTGGAGCGATCAATGCCCGTCATTCATTTTAATGCCTGCTTAATTATAAATTTTCCTGTGCAAAACGCATTCTAATGAGCGCAGCGGAGTGTGTGAGCAGTATTGCAATAACACTCAAAGCACAACGATAGCGGCGAACACGGTTGAAAATCTGATCAGCGGGTCGAGCGCGTCGGTTTTTATACTTGACTCTTTCTCTACGCGTGAGTCATCGAAGGTGCCAGAGTAATCGCTGGTGCCAGGGTGTCTTCCAGAAAGTACTGCACAATTAGCGTCGCGCATACATGCAATCAGATTACGCAAGGGTCGGTGACAACAGACAGCGGATAGAACCATCGATAACATTCGAGAAACTTCCCGATACATGCGTCCTGCGTGGAGCGATAACATTTGTTAGACAGTGAAACGTAGTCACCCGAGAAAAATAAACGAATACATGTTTTAGTACAATAATTTTTCATTTAGTCGCAATTCTGCCGAAGGTAGCTATTGTCTGTAATCAGAATCCTTATTCGAACTGCAAGAAGCTTAAACCTACCTCCTATACCTAAATGCATGCGAAAAAAAAAGATCGATTTGCTCGGCATCCACGGCACCGTTCTTTATGGGTTTTGTTGCATTTTGAAAGAAAACTTTCAAATGATCAAAGTGTAGGAAGCAAAATGTTTATTAAAGCTGTCAATTTTTTTCATAGAAACATTGTGAAACTGAAACAAAAGACAAGCATCAAATTTAACTAAGTACTAAACAAAATGTCACAAATTCTTATACTGTAATTATCTACTGGGATATCTACAGTGCTCAAAATTGATGTATTATACACTGCTCTGAGATTAGAGCAGTGTATAATACATCAATTCTGCTCACTTGCAGGCGCAAGTTGGAATCCGCTAGCGCAAGACAGGGGTAATTGGAGATCACAGGGAGACCCCTTCATCCTGCAGTGGACATAAATATAGGCTGATGATGGTGCACTGCTCTGAAGTACACCCATAATTTCTTAGCAGGAACTTTCCAAAATGTTCGTAAACTTTGTAAATATATCTTCTAAGCTATACATTGATATATAACATTTTCCCGCTCGAGATGCTCTAACAGATGCAGTTCACACAACTGCGATATCTGTTTTAAAGCAGATTTACAGATCTCTAAGCTTTGTTCCATTTTTTTCTTTAACGCGCTCTCCTTCGTGGGTTTCTGTAAAGAGTACAGGTTCTGAAATCATAATTCCGCTGCACACAGTTGCTTTAAATCCAGCATTCTCTCTTAAATGCAACAAATTTCACCCTCATTATCAGACGCGAACTGACGCCGTTTCGTCAGTGACCACGGTGCCGGCGTTTTATTGGTTAGATATCAAGGCACACTCGGCAAAATAGTCGACACCGCTTCAGGTCGAAGAATTAGTTGCATTCTTGGCACTCGAAATTCTGTTCCGTTATGTGCCCGTAGTCTCTCACGATGAAATGAGGCTCAAAGTGAGGCTCGCACACAGTGCAATCAGTGCCGACGAGCTTATTAAGTCTGCATCCATTTCTCTACCACACAAGTCGTCGCTCGTCATCTCTGGGAGCTTTCAAAAGCGATACCTTGCGCCCTTGGTCAGTGCGCGCGTACGCAGTCTTGCACCCAGGTGCATAACAGTGACGCTGCTTCCCCCCCCCCCCCCCTTTTTTTTTAAACCCATTTTTTGAGTCACAAATGTGCGGCAGAGCACGCACGCGCGCACGCACACACCCATCACCAACCAATTGCTTCAAGCAACCAATTGCTTCAATCGCATCATCAGCCAATTGCTTCAAGAGTGGGCGACGCCAGCGCCACCGCTACTCTCTCCAAAAGAAGGGACGCTGGTATGCAAGGCGCGCGGCTTCAGTCGCGCCACTCGATAGTTCTAGTACACTCTAAATGAGCTGTCTCTAGGAGCAGATGCTATTCACTCGGTATGACGGACATATTATTAGCGAAGGCGTACGGAACCTCATTTACCGACGAAAAGCTTTGTGAATTCGGCTCTTGATGCTTTTTAGGGCTATAAAACTGGCCTACAGTACAGCTACAGTTGGATACAATAAGGCCAAAATGAATGAAAAATAACTAGAATGGTTACAAAATACGGAGTGAGTTGGTGATGAAATCGATACGAGCTGTCAGCTCCATTCCGACATGCTGGGTCGGTATATTGTAACGATTCTGTTTCAATTATTTTCCTTTTCGCGCTTCTTCAGTGGGCCGAGCTGCGCCGCGCCTATGCGTTATCCCCACGATCGGCCGGTTGTGAGAGGTGGATGATAAGAAAGGAACGAAATTGAACGAATGCTTACACTATAGCAGACCTATAGTCGGTCAACTGCGTATACGGCGGCAACTATATTGTGCTTAATCTTGACATGTTGTTTATCAGCCCGCTGCAACGACTAAACATACTCTACCGCACATCCACTTTGACAATGAGGGCAAGAGTACCTATTTCTTTTTTTTTTTTTTTTTGACGTCAGCTAAAATCGACGCCACCAAAACTTTTCTCTTCAAACTTTATTAAAGAGCTACATAAAATCAGTGTTGTTAGCCTTGCTGGACTCAAGGCATACGTTATTCAGTTGAAGAACCTTGTTCTTTCCTCCTGCGCAGCCCACACCATGCATGGACGTTATACGGGGATATAATTGGCTCGACGAAGCGTCTCTGCATCCATATAGTAAAGGACGTAAAAGAAGAAAAACTAAGAAGAAATAAAAAAGTAAAAATGTTGCAAAGTATACAGCCACCTTAAGCGAGCAGTTTACAGTGACGCATTAAGTGCGTACTGAGGGTGCAACCATGTCCTCTATTTATTATTATTATTATTATTCCTTCTCTACTGTTTCTGAGCGCGCACAACCCTTTATTATAGAGAATAATGCTCGGGTATAAAGGGGCGCGACTGCCTGCGTGCTGAAGGTTTTTAAGGTGTGATAGATAGTGAGTTGTACACTGCCGCGCAGAACCCTTCCATCGCCCGCGCTTCCCGTCAGCAGGCGCGCGCACGCGCGATGATTAACTGCCGCCTCGAGCTTATGCATAATTACTCGGCCGGCGGGCTTCGCGTACGCGAGGCTACGTCGATGAAACGAAAGAAAGAATAATGCGGCAGCCGTAATCACCTGCCTTGTTTACCTCCCTTCAAGTATCTTCGCAACGCTTGAAGTCACGCGCCCCTGCTGCTTCTCTGTCTCTCTCTCTCTCTCATATGCTTCGACGGTAGCCACTTTTTTCGGTGCGCGGTGTTTTTGCCCATGTTTCGGTGCGGAAGGGGTTGCGTGCTAATCCGAGCGAAAACGTCCGAAGAAAAAAAAATGAGCGTTTGCAGGTAAACGTAAGCACTTGCAAGCGAGCCTAAGTGAGCCTGAAATGAACGAGCCGCGCTGAATGTTTGCTGCCTTAACTTCTTTGTCAGCTCCTTCTCTGTTCTCCATTTTGCTCGTTAAATTGCTTTGTGGCGTAGGCACAAAGCATATATATATATATATATATATATATATATATATATCGTTCCTAGTTTCGCCAACGAGACATAAACAGCTTTAGGAAAACGGGTGTCGTTCGCCATTTCATTCTGCACACAACTGGACCTTCGACGTGTTCCCCCCCCCCCCCCTTCCTCCCACTCACAGCTCACTGCTTATTCTTTTGCTGCTCGTAAATCCCGGCCCGCATCAACCATCTGGACATTTTTTGTCGACACTTCCTGGCGTAATATGTGAATGCATTGCCTATTGAAGCGCTTTCTTGTTGGTCGGATGCACCCAGGTACCAGACAGTCTTAAGCGCACCATGCTAGGTTGAATGAGATTCCGGAAGTCTCAGGGCTCACATTGTTGGAAATCAGGAATCTCATTGTTGTGCCTCTTATCAAAATTTCTCTTCTTATCTTCATCTGTAATATTTCGTCTGACCTCAACGAGTTTCAGTTTGTCCAGGAGGCCCAGTTCGTGGTCTGCTGCAAGTGTTGGTGCAATCCCCGGGGCGACAAAAAGAGGACTACAATCTAAACCACTCGTGTGAGATCGGTTATGATGCTTTACAGCTGCCTCTAAGCAGCACTTCCAACCACCTGGAAACTTTGGATACACTTTCAATTACTGCTTGGTGTCCCTGATTGCACGTTCAGCAAGCCCATTCGCAGCAGGATCATCATCATCATCGTCGTCGTCGTCGTCGTCGTCGTCGTCGTCGTCGTCATCATCATCAGCCTATATTTATGTCCACTGCAGGACGAAGGCCTCTCCCTGTGATCTCCAATTATTCCTGTCTTGGGCTAGCTGATTCCAACTTGCGGCTGCAAATATTCCAACTTCATCACCCCACCTAGTTTTCTACCATCCTCGACTGCGCTTCCCTTCTCTTGGTATCCATTCTGCAACTCTAAATGTCCACCGGTTATCCATCCTACGCATTACATGGCCTGCCCAGCTCCAGTTCTTCCGCTTAATGTCAACTAAAATATCGGCCATCCCCGTTTGTTCTCTGATCCACACCGCTCTCTTCCTGTCTCTTAACGTTAGGCCTAACATTCATCAATGTTGCCCGCTATGTTCTTGTGGACTAGAAATCCTACTCCGAATTTTCTTTTATCTGAGCAGGATCGTATGGTGCGCAAAATATGATTCCCATTCCATGGTCCTTCGCCCGTCTCGCTAGTTTCGCGCTGCGGACGGGTGAGGACACTGTTGTCCTCGTCTCTCTGAAGCATTCGTATTCAAGTACACTGTTTGCATCTTTCCTTCCGGCTCTAGCCATGATCATTCTCGTGCACTCATCTATGGTCAATAGAAAAGCTTGTGTCTTTCTTACATCTTCCTTCTTTTTGTTGAGCTCGGCAAAGTCCAAATGAACAACTTCAAATAGCTCGTATGAATGCGCTTGCATCACCAGTACATCTGTTGGTTCTCTGAACTTTACCGTATTCACTTGACACAGATGCACGCATGTCCGAACGTAGTTCCTCGTGTCATTCTTGATACCTGGCCATGTGAATCTCTTCAAGAGCTTGTTATAAGTACGCTAAAAGTCGTCATGTCTTCCTAATTTCGGCGTATCGTGATAGAGGTGAAGAATTTTCGGAACCAGTTTAACCTCATTTCTTCGGTTCCTTCCCACAGCTTTACATGTTTTATTTCTGCCGCGTCTGTACTTGTCTCATGCGCAAGTAATCTAGCCAGTGCATCTGCATCAGTGAGGAGTGGACATGGACGGTGACAAATGGCAAAGTGGAACTGCTGGAGATAATTAGGGCATCTCGCAAAGCGGCCTTTTGGTTGGGCCATACTGAAAAGGTGTGTCATGGCTTGACAATCCGTATAAAGTGTGAACTGTGCCCACCTTAAGTAGGTTCGAAAGTATTGACCAGCTTTGAGGTCTGCTAAAGCTTCCTTTTCAGTGGTATTATAATTCACTTCGGCGGGCTTCAGATTATAACCTATAGTATCCAACTACATGATGCTTTCCTTTATCGGTCTGCTGCGCCGATTTATGGTAGAGAACTGCACCGGTTGCGTAATATGAAGCATTTGCATTTAGAACAAAATGCAGGGGAAAATCTTGAACACGCAAAATAGGGTCCCATGATGTCATCCACACCAGTTCACAATAAGACTTCTCGCATTCTCCATGCTACTGGAAATGTGTGTCCTTTTGCATCAGACGGGTAAGGCACCTTGTTCTGTTCGTGTATTCCTTTATGAACGACCTGAAATGTCGTGCTATCTAGACCTAGAAATACTCTAAAAGAGTGCATGTCATACGGCTTCACACGCTTAGAGATTCTTTCAACAGACTCTTCTTTTGTGCTCTTGGTGGATCCATCGAAGACTGCCAATAAAGACGACATTTTCTTGAAAGAATGCCCTCTTCTTGAAGGTCACTTTTGAATACGTGATGCTCAGAGCATGCAGAAACTGCGAAAGGTGGCTCTGATGTTCCCCCTTTGTCCTTAAAGAAACGACAATATTGTCGATGTATACGTTGCAAGTTGTACCCAAATACATTCTCAGGTGGCATGCGAGGGTTCACTACGAGGGTCTCGAATCTGGCAGCCTTGATGCCATTAGGTAGCATGCGAGGGTTTATTAGCCACATGCCTGCTCTCCCAAGATCACGTCTGTTGTGACGCCATCGGGCTAAAAAGAATGTTCCACATCCGCCCACCATGGTTCTGAGTGGCGCTGGCTAACACTCCTAGGGCTCGATCTAGTAAACATAAATACCCATGTCAGTGGACGAATTGATGGCCGTCGCCGTAGCACAATTGGTAGTGCAACGCACGCGTAATGCGGAGGTTGCGGGTTCGGCTCCCGCCGGCGACAAGTTATCTTTTCGTCCACTTTCATTTTTTCATTTCCCTTTGCTTCATTATTTTCTACATTCCAATTTCAACTACACTTAACTTCCCCTATGCTTTCTTTGGCTTCGTTGCCTGTTAGCTTTATGTGGTTATGATATATATATATATATATATATATATAGGAAAATGACAAATAACATTTTCAATAGCTTCCTCGCTGTCGCAATTGTCCAAGGCAGCACTGTCGGCCATTACAATGTGCACGCAACAGTGTTCCATCTGGAACATGTACGCCATGTTTCTGGCACACCGGTGTGTACCGCCTGGACGTGCACCTCTAAGACTCCGTATCCCAGACAACTTATTTTTGCCCACTGTGGCTTGGTGTATATTTTGGAGCCGTTTTTAGAACACCATAACGTTTGCCCAGGTTCTATTGCATGGTTTGATCTTGATTCCGTTTTCAGGAACAAACGCTGCGGCTGGGCTGCGATTGATGCCCCGTGAATGTACTTTGCCCCTTTGGGACTCGAACGTTTTCACCATGCGTTGTTTGCGTTAGTTGTCTCAGGGTATACTGATGCATCTACCGCCTTCGTTACCATGACGTGAACGGACCATGCTGTACCGCCTGTGGCTAGGCGTAGCATTTACAAACTCTTATGCCTTCCTTATTGGAATGGCCAACAGCCCCACGTGCAATACATGCAGCTGCGATGAGAGGCTCGCACACATTAACTGCGTCGGCCCGCACTATAGTGCCGAGAGACAAGTAATATGCAGAGTGCTTGACCAATCGGACAGTAGACCAAGATCAGAACTAAAAGCTCTATAGGCCAGGGCTCCCAAAGAACATCTGCATAGAAGGCCTTATTCGCACTACTAAGATTCCTGCGGTCTAAGGGCCTTCACAAGAGACTTTAAGAACGCCGCCCCCTACCGCTTTACAGTGCATGCAGTTTGTTTGTGCTCGTCTTTCTTTCTCTCTCTCTGTCTCTCCCTTCGACTCTTTTTATCGCCCTACTCCTTACCCCCGTGCAGGGTATCTAACCGGCACTAACTCTGGTTAACCTCCCTACCTTTTTATGCATCCTTTCTCTCCCTCTCTCTTCAGACAAAACCGCTCATCGATCGATAATGTTGTTTATCTAATTACGTACGACCAACATCAAAAATCATGTAAACGTCTACCTGCCGCTATGTTCCTAGATGTTAGGGGCGCATATGATAACATATATCGCGAGGCCATTCTCGATACATTTGAGATGAGATTCGAGTCGTTCGATGGATCTCTAGTCACTTATGAAGTTTTTCGACGAGTACGTATACCAACGAGGGCATAACCACACGACACTGAACCTGCCAGGATGTTCCTCAAGGGTGAATACTAAACGACGCCCTGTTCACCCTCATACTCAATGTCCTCGTCGAGTATTTTCCAGCGACAATCAAAGTATCAATGTACGCTGACGACATTTGTGTCTGGACTTCGACTGTGACTCTTTCCTCCCCTTCATCCTATATTCCATTTCTAGGTTTCTGTCTCCTCCTTTCTGAAAAGTAGGCAGGCGTTCTGTCCCTTCCGGTGGCAGTTGCCAGCCTGCTCCTTGCTTTCCCTTTCCTGTCAAGCGTATATAGGTTTTCAAATCAAATAATAATAATAATAATAATAATAATAATAATAATAATAATAATAATAATAATAATAATAATAATAATAATAATAATAATAATAATCCTCTACACGTGCAAGACTTCTGAACGCTGATATTCTGGCAATTGTGTACCTTCGCACGCAAGTCCTCCAAATATCATCAGAAAAATGTGCACTGTTGGTGTTTACTCGCAAATAAATTACACCCTATCCCAGTCGCCATCAACGAACAGATGATTTCCTATGCAGGGACTATGCGAAGTCATCAGAATTACTCGCATTGTAGAGTAGTAAGAATGTGCTATAAAACTGCGCGGTCATTCTAAAGCACCTGAGCTTCGTGTTCATTATGGTGATCTTTATATAGATGGGATTACACTTTTCTCTTCGCGTTCGGCGCATGTGCAGTTATCTCGACCGTGACGCGCCCCGTGGGAGTTATCGCCAGCTAAAGGGATCAGGGGGGTTGCCTGAGCTTTCGATGCTTCAATGCGTTCCACTGGATACATTGTGGGAAAATATCTTCACGCGCTTGCAGCTGCAGCAGCGTGTGTCACTGCAGGCGGGAGCTTGCCGTTACGGACGCCCGCTTCGCGCTGCAATATCTATTGTATCGGCAATCCTGCGGTTGTGAGCCGGAATATCGACTCACGGCATTATTTTTGTTCACACAACAATACTAATCCCAGTGGTTTGGAATGTTCTTGAAATACCATTCAATAACAATTATTCGGGAAGCTCGCAAAATAAAATGCGGGGAATGGTCCGATCGAATCGACTTTGACGTTCTACATGTGCCTCAGACAGTTGCGTGCGACGTTCCTTGTGTTACGGAGCACCATAGGGGACACAGTAACACTCTATTATGCAATATGAGTCATACTGGCCTATGCTATAGAGAAAACTACCAATATGCTATAAGTGTGAAACTATACTGCATTACTGTAAAAGCATATCTACTTCATTGGCCAAATCTTACAGCGAGAGCAGGGTCAAGGTAATACGGAGTTCTAAGAGAAGGGCCTTGCCAACGACGGACTCGTACAGACGACGAAGCCGCGTCAGCACCGCTTGGGATCTCAGTAGACGTAAAGGTACAGACATGGGCTTTGTGCGTGTCTTTCTTACTTGAGGCGGCCTGAGGAACGCCCAAAGACAAGTGGAGACTCTTCTTATGCATAATCTCTCGGCGTTCATATTGAGTAACTGATGGACACATTAGAGGAAGTTGGTAAGGTATCAGACAGGTCACTAGTGTTCTAGTGTCTACACGGACGCATCGATCAGCGTGGATTGCGATGGCTGTGCAGTTGCCTATTGCATGCAGTATCTCGGTGCTACGGTGGTCTGGCCGTTGCTCGTCTGCTCCTGGTATACTACCAGTGCGGAGAGTACCGCTGTTGCCGTTGTTCTTCGCAAACCCCGCCTGTAGCAGCATCATCAACACCCGTTTCACTGGATGCTATTCATGTTTTATTATCGATCACTCGCGACCGGCCCATTTTGGTGATAAAGTAGGCAGGGCGCCGCTAAGACCATTGAAGAAGTGCAAGAAAGAAAGAACTGGAATAAAATCACTACATTATTCTGGCCCATGATCCTAATAGTGTTGGCACGACGTGTTCGCACGACGATGTTATAGCACGGCAGAGTATTTTATGGAGTCTGGTATTCCAACACGAGATCTCTCATCGTAAGGCAAGCCTCCGTGTTGAAGTTTCCGCAAGTTAGTGTGTCAATTCGAGCCCTGTTCTTATGTATTATCGCAATGCTCACCGTTTGGTCTGCGCGTCCTCTGAAAATGCGTCATCAGTTCTCGCATTCAGGCCTTCAGGCTGAGGGCTAAAGTTAACATTGACCGAATGGCACTTTTCTTGGGCCTGAATGAAGCGGCGGGGGGGGGGGGGGTGAACTTAATTTCTTTCCCTTGCTTCCCGGGGTTCGGAACGTCTGATTAGTCTGTTTCTCTGCAAGCAATGTGGGCTGATTCCGGAGCCTTGCGTAATTAAAACTGGACCGGTACCGGAGATCAGTGGTCGCGTTGGTCGCGTGGAGGAGTATCCGCGCATCGCTGTCGTGCCGGGAAGGCATGTATTTGCTACGCTGCAAAATGCGGGTCGAAACACCAACAAATGCGCATTACCGCGTGGCCAGATGGCACGAAACTTCTGCGACGGGGCGGGAACAGTCCCTTCTTACGCTTACTTGGAAATAAAGTCAAATGGCGCGCATCGTGCGTGTCATTGCATCTCATTTATAGGTGAAACGTTTCAAGCAAGGTTTCGAGCTTCGCCTACCGTTTATTCCAACAAGTGCGTTGGAGCTGCCGTAATTTTTGCTCGTTTAGCCTGTTGCATCATGACACTCTCATTGCAACAATACGCCTACTGTGTTGGAATTTCTCATATCTTATTATGTAAGCCGTTTGTCGTAATTAGGAACTGCCAGCTAGTCCCGACCAGTTCTTTGCAGGTTTCACGACGTAAAAGGAAGCCGGTTCGCGCAGCTAAATCAGGCTCCTTAAATGCAGCTATACATATGCGTCGTACTTCTCTTTCTGACAATCTTGCCTCAACAAGCATAGCCTTGTACTCATGACATCGCTGCACAGACCTCTAACATCCACCTTATTTGGAGTTTGTACTTTAGCGTATAGCTGATGTGTGATGTGATGCATAGCGTAATGATATTAAAGGTGTAACCTCTGTGGGGGCTAAACATAAACGCTGCATCAGTATACACATGGCATACAAGATGAAAGTTAACACAACTGCGCGCATCGCCGTTAGTTTTATAGCATTTAAGTAGGCACTTCATTAAAGCTTCACTTTACATATAGTTCAACACGTGCGTAGGATCTGCATATATACAAATATTTATAATCTCCAGTTCCGATCATTTTTCTGACGTGCTGCGTACGCATATTAGAGTTCTGCATACCGAAAAAAGCAGGGAGCGAAAAAAAAAAGAAAACTAATTATATATATATATATATATATATATATATATATATGAAATTAAGATGCAAGCACATGTAATGCCGAGGCTTCCGACATCAGTGCACCAACTCTTCCTTTCGAACTCCTCCTGTTCATGATGAGGGAAATGGGTATAAACAGAGATGAATCTCTTTCCAGAACAAA
The DNA here is from genome assembly GCF_013339745.2 of Dermacentor silvarum. Taxonomy (NCBI): domain Eukaryota; kingdom Metazoa; phylum Arthropoda; class Arachnida; order Ixodida; family Ixodidae; genus Dermacentor; species Dermacentor silvarum. The sequence goes on along the minus strand of NC_051154.1, from coordinate 267,680,182 downwards.
ACGCGCCTGCTGCTTCTCGGGTCCACTCATTCTTCTCGTGGGCTGTGAAGGCGCGCCGACAGCGTGTGTGTTCGCCCAAAAGTTGCGAGCCACGCGCAAGTATGTATACATATATATACACGGTGCCTGTTCCTGTCAGCGCCTTCACCGCGATGGAAACGGACTGAGGAAACGGTGTTACATACGTATAGACTATACACACATCTGCCGCGCCGCGCACGGCACGAAGGCGCTGTAGCTACAAGCCGCGCTCGGTCGGTGGGCGCAGCTCGCAAGGAGTATAGGTGCGCGTTTTCGCCCTACACTGGGTCCGTGGCTGCATGCTCGCATGCGTGAAATGATTGTGAGAACGGGATCACCCTTTGAGAAAGAGAGAGGGGGACATAGAGGGCAAACGAACGGGCTAAGAGTTTCACAAGGAGAAAGAAAAAAATGAAGGAAACGAAAGAAAATGACCAAGAAGCCAAGTTGACTACTTTTTTCTTCTTTCTTTTGGCCACGCGTTATTTCTCATCGAAATGGCGCACCGGCTGTTGCATGCACGAGCAGTGCCGCTCCCGCGCGTTGTCTCTCACGCAGTACACACCACTCAGGCCTTCTCGTTGTGCGTGCGTGTGCGCCTTTTAAAGCAGGCAGCCGTGAAATGCTTCCGAGCCGGTGTCGGGCTCTAAACTTCACCGCTCTCAACTCGTGGCCTGCGTCTTTCTTTTCTTTCTCGTTGTACGTATACATGTTTCTCAAGGAAGCTCATACGTTGGTTGCAGTGGTGCGTGCGTGCAGTTCTCGCGGGAGCTTGGAAGAACGAAGGGACCAAGGAAACCGACTGAGTCACGGAGACAAAACTGGCCACTTGCACACTGCTGCAGTCACTGAGAGAAAGAGAGAGAGAGAGAGGGTGAAAGAAAAAAACTCGTTGCTTCCTATATAATTCTCACCCGGTGCGCCTTTTCGAACACGCGTGGTTGGCTGCCTGATTTGTGCGCGATTTGCGCGTGGCGAAACGGGCACGGCGCAGTTACAAGTTACTTTACTGCGGTGCGCGGTGGTTAGCGCGAAAATTTTCATCTCTGTTCTCTCTCTCCCTTTTTTCTCTTCGTTTTTAGTTTGGAGCTGAAAGGGAGCTTGTTATGCACACCCGAACGCGAAACATGACTACGCGGTTAACGACCTTAACGGCGACTACTGTTTTCACCGAGGGAAAGAACTTGGAAGTCGCGTGCATTGACTTGATTGCAAAGGGGGGGGGATACTAGGTTGGGTGAAGGGATGTGAGGCGTGTGCAGGTCCTTGATTAGAGCTATAGCTTAGGTCATTAGGTTAGGTCCACCTTGGTCATTCAAAATCACGTATTTCAACGTGGGTAAACCAGTGGTGCGGCCAATGAACCTTCTCTAACAACAAATAATGTCGCTCAAAGGAACAAGATTTGTAATGAAGAACAGGGCCGGCACACTGTGACGGGAAATGAATGCCCCCTTGCGCGTGATATCGAACGTAACTACTCATTTCGTCGGCCAGTGGCTGCTGAGTAGTTTTCCCTGACGTTTTGTCGCTGCGAACTTGCGGCGAAACTTGCTGCGGTAAATAAGCATCTCGTGCACACACATCCGTGAACAAGCTGTGATGACTGTGTTATGAAATGAGGTGGAAGAAGTCGACCGGAACTTTCAAGCGAGATCATAATTTCGTGGTGGTTATCGTGCTGGTGAAACATTAAAAATACCAAAAAGTAGTTCTTTTTTTTTAGAATCCTGACCAACTGGGGATCTTTAACGTGCACGCAATGCACGATACACTACTGGCGTTTTTCATTTCGCCCCCATCGAAGTGCAACTGCTGCGGCCGGATAGATAATTTTCTGTTTTTCATTTTCTGTTTTCCTACCACCGCTTCTCGTCCCTGTGCAGAATGTTCTTCGAATTTCCATCAAGACAAGTGCGTTTGAACTACTGACCTACATTCTGTAGTCTTTCGGAGTATTTCAGTTGGCAAGATTAAGTTGAGCAAGATTAAGTTGCTGCAACTTGCTCAACAGCACACAGCGACAACTGCTGAAAGTTGGGCATTCTAACAGCAAGTGATCGGATGTTTCCCCGTAGTGTCCACGGGATACGAGGCTCAGAAAGCTGCACTAGAGTTATTCTCAATCACTGTTGACTAGACTTTCCTCTGTAGTGTTCGTACTCTGCGTGTGATGCGGTGTGTTGTGTATTCCTCTTCTCTTCCCCCCCCCTTTTTTTTCTCTATCTATCTCTCTGTATGGTGTTTAGAAATGTTTACGTGATTATTAATAATACTATTGAGCCATGTTCGAAGGCCACAACAATAACAAGCATAGTGGTGCACATTGTGAGAGCGTGCTGTTGCCGCAGTAAATGAGTTTATGGCGTGAAAAATCGCTTGAGCCTGCCCATTTCTTTTTTATTATTGTGCTGCCGAAGAGCGCAATCTTTAAAGGTTTACGCGCTACGCTACCAAGAGAAGATTGAGTCAAAATGAAGCCACGCCACGCCTCAACACTTATGTCTTGTCACTCAACAAATATTCGAAACAATCAGCAGAACCGCACTGAACGAGTTCCGGTGGGTGGGTCGCTTTAATGAGTCATTCGTTCTGCGGATTAGCCGGTTGAGGATAGCCATATTCGACAAATACCCCGGAGTCAAGTTTTTCATCGACGGGTGAGCTTTCGACGAATTGGTCGAATATGAGGGGTAGTATGGTATACAGGACAAATAGTAACGTGCAACCTTGGTGAATAACGCTGCATTGGAGTTTTATTCCGTGGACAGTAAGTACCAGTATGTAGAACGTGAGATTGTGTACGAAATACTCAATGAAACCTCAGAAATACAAATTGATTTGGTACTATCTTGATGAATATGGTAAACATTTAATTGAATTAGCGGTTTATTGCCGTCAGTGTTAAATGATGACGCCTGAACGTTCACGCTACTTTACTCTGTAGAACGTTTTGTCTAAATACGGTGCGGCTCTCGTGTTCATGTAAATGCCGCGGCTCACAAGCATTATCTCTCAAACCGAGCACCAACTCAATAATTCCGATTTCATTGCTTCGCAGCGCACCACTGAGGTGATTCGCCGCGCTATAACCCAGTGGCTATGACGTTGCGCTGCTCAGCTCAAGGTATAGCGGGTTCGATCCCCGCCGCAGCGGCCGCATTCCGATGGAGGTGCAATGCAAAAACGCTCGTGTACGTTGCACTGAGTGCACCTTAAAGAACCCCGGGCAGTCAAATTATTCAGGAGCCCCCCACTATATACGGCGTGTCTCATAATCAGATCGTAGTTTTGGCACGTAAGATCCCGGAATAAAATTCATTTAACATAAGTGCTTTAGACGTAAGTGTGGGCGATACATACACGTACAAATCACATTTACTTCATCATTTAACAAAATTTCACTAATTCGCTTTCGAACTACTAAATACAGTAGATGAGATTAAACTGTGGTGTTTCAATTGATCATCCTCGAGAACCACGTGAATATTTAAAATATAATGATTCACCTTATCACACGCTTGAACAAATCCGCGAATTTAGTTGCGATTAGACCTTCATAAGCAAGAAGAGTGCCGTCCATGTTGCGCTTCAGCGCATACCTAAATCTCAGTACACGAGACTTATTTTCTTTTTACACCAAAGCTCTTAGGATCACGTTCCCGTGTTGAACGTCGGCATCCTTCGGCGTCCCTCGGCGTAACCGAGCGAACGAGCACAGCGAAGGATGAAAGAGGAAACGCGGAGCGCAGCGGGGGATGAAAGACGGCGATAGTGAAGAGAGTGCGAGGAGGAAGACGGAGGAGGACAGTATGGCGAAAAAGTGGGGAGGAAAGCGGAGTGCCGCACGCGACGTGTCCACGGCAGCGACCAGGCTTGCGGCGAGCGCGTCCACCGATACCATACATCGAAACAAAGCGCTGGCGTGGCTTCGGACCCACTGCGCTTGCGCTACTTCAACTGCGCCACCGCCGCTAGAGAATTCGCTCCGCGCGAGCCACGCGTTTCCGTGTGCACGCTTTCTTTATGAACAATGAGCGACGCAACCGGTGGAAATGCTTCGTCTGCTTCGTCTGAAATGCTTCGCTGCTGCTGAACGAGCTGCCCGAGCAGAGGCTCAGCGCCGCCGTCGAGAGGACCCTGTCGTTCAGAATCAAATTCTTTGCCACAATATATCGCGAATTCAAAACGCCTAAACAGCTGCGCTCAAAATTCACATTAGGGAGTATCGTAATCACTGGGGTACTGTATTATTATTATTATTATTATTATTATTATTATTATTATTATTATTATTATTATTATATCATCATCATCATCATCATTAAGAGGGGGTTGAATTCTGCTTCGAACAAAAGCGCGACCATGCCACGTCAGCCGAATCAAAGTGAACCCGACTTGTAGCGCCACTCGTTCACGTCGGGTTCATCTAAGAAACCTTTTTCTTTTTGTTATTGCCCTGTGTCTAGGTTGCTGATAAACCGATATTATGATGCGACGACGCGTGGGACAACGGTGCCGCAGGCTATAGTTACCATGTAGCTCGCCTGCGCCTCCACGGGGTGTTTCACGGATTTCTCCGGAATTAAGGTGAACCAAATGAGGGGCTGTGTTTTTTGATTGACATTTTGTGGCACAACATCAAAATACAAACTGCACGGGAATCTCACAGATAGCAAGAGCCTCCTAATTGCGCATGAATATAATGGAACGCCCGATATGAAATACTCCAGTTTTCAAGAAAGGCTGCCACTCGTTTTAAAGAAATCGCCTGGCTTTACTAGTAAGGCAGTCTTTTTTTATTTATTTCTTATTATACCTTTTACTGAGTTCACTATTCTGTCAGCCTTAAGCAAGAACGAGGATAGAAACTTTAGCTGACGGACTGAAAATTTGCACGGCCTATATGTGTACTGGACATGCACACGTCTATACTGGACACTTGTACAGAGGATTGGTCGCGCCGTCGTACATTGCCTCTGTGGTCACGTAGGCGAAGGGGTTCATTTAGAGCAGGGGTTCTCATGCATGTTCGTTCCAGGGAACCCTGATAAGCTCCATGATGCGCCAAGGAACCCCCCCCCCCTGAATTAAAATGTCCTAATTAACCAAACGTCGAATTATCTAGGTTATCAAGAAAACAAACAAATGCTTAACTACATCAACACGCTTTTATTTACTCAATGAATCAGCAAATTCTGTTTATATTTATTTAGCACATGACCAGTGCAGAAGCTGAAATTCTTGTCATCTCATGACTGATTTGCGCTAGCAGCGGCGAAGGCCTCGCGTGCGTACATCCCGATTATTTTTTCGCCAGTCAGCTGCTCGCCAACAAATTGTCCGCCCATCGCGATGTAGCCGGGGCTCTTAATCTTCGACAGCTTTAAACTACTGCTTGCCGCAACCGCCGCGCACGAAACCGCGGCCGCTATCGTCGCGATCATGAACGGCGACCTTGCGGTTCAGAAGGCAGGCGGCCAACGCACACGTCAAGTCAAAACGAAACTACCGTTCGCTGCAAGAAGTGCCGGTGAAACCGCGGTCGCTGTCGACGCTACCATGGTTGGTGACTACGCATTTGTGAAGGCACGCAGCCGACGCGCGCACCGAGTGAAAACGAAACTACTGTTTGCCTCAACTGCTGTGGACGAAACTGCGGTGGTTATCGATGCGATCATGGATGGCAACTACGCACTTATGAAGGTACGCGGCATGCCGCCAACGCGGTGTTACGCGCGGCGATAAACGCAAGAAGAAAGTCTTAAGGGCGCAATTAGGCACGAAGCGCTGCGGCGTTGCTGTCAATCATGTGCCGCGCACGCTTGCCACTGAGGACCATGGCGATGCGGACTGCGCCGCTTCGTTTCGGTTGGACGCTAGCGCCGTTCTTGCTCTTCTGCGGCGCGTATTTGCGATGCTCCGCGCATTTTTTTTCTCCATTTTTTTTATTCCTCCAACGTATACGTCAGTGCGCACGCAATCGGCACCTACGCTATCTACAAACGGCAGAAATGCGCATATTGGTAAATTACGGCCTCCGAGATTTAAGTGCGAAAGCTTAGGCTTAATGCCCGTTTTCGGAGGTTGGGTGGCTACAAGCGGCTTGCGAATTTATTACTCAGTTCGCGCGTTGCCGTTACGCGCTGTGAGTGCTTTTGGACACTCGGGCGTGAGTAACGGAGGTTCTGTAGATCGAGTGCACCTCATTTTCGCCGTTTTAGCCACTTGGTTAGCGCGGGACCACGGAAAATTTATCAGTGGCTCGCGGAACCCCGAGCAGGGGCCGGCGGAACCCCAGGGTTCCGCGGAACCCACTTCGAGAACCCATGATTTAGAGTATTCGTGACATGATTCTGTAAGATGGAGACTTGAGAAGAGTTTAAGGGCTGTAGGCTATCGGCCTAGGAAACTATTCGGCCTACCGACAAATGGTAGGCAGAAACTAGGTATATCCTATGCACTATCAAGGCGTCAACGTTTCGTGCATATCCGTATTTTGTTAAAGAAACAAAAAAGAAAAAAAAAACACCTCACTAAGCGATCATATTAATTTGGAATAATCCACCCATTTCTTGGCGATCACTAAGCGATCATATAAATTTGGAATAATCCAGCCATTTCTCCACCGTGGGTAGGAGCCACATGCGTGATAGGCAACAACAACAACAACAACAACAACAACAACAACAACACAACAACAACAACAACAACAACAACAACAACAACAACAACAACAACAACAACAACAACAACAACAACAACAACAACAACAACAGCAACAACAACAACAACGGCAGCTTTCAGAGCGGTGTGATGACTATAATGAGAAAGTGGAGGCTTCATGTCTGACTGTCGAACCGACATGTTACTCCGGATGTTACGTAATCAACACAAACACACGCAACACACACATACATGCGGATACGTATTAAAGCTATATTTAGAGCCCAGTTAAGACCCGTAGCCATCAGGAATACTAGCCTCCTCAGACCTGAAGACAGCTCAAGGACATAATTGCTTTTCAAGTCAGTTCTTGCTGACTGATTTGTCACGAACGTGAAAAACCGATCTCTTTGTTTAAATACCCCGGTTAGGTTCTGAAGGCAGCATCTCCGTGTAAGTGAAGACAGTGACCGCCTCCGCGTGATCCTTTGTGTAAAAACCATTTTAACAGACCTTAACACAGAGATGAAGATATAGCATCCCGTGGTAGGTTGGCAAATTGATGCTGCGTCCTTGAACTTGCCGTATTCGAACTCACGGTATTCGAGAAGCACTTCATCGCCTGTGACGACACAGGGATCCAGACCAAATTGGTGGGTATTGGCGGGAATTTGCGGAAGCAACATCAGCGCTGCGTCACGCTTCCCATCGCTTTACCGCCGTTTAAATTTATGCGGGGAATACGATGAGATGCGATGGGCCAATGTGTGCATACAAACGCGGTTGCTAAAAAATCAACGATCTTTGGTTCCCTAAAGGTCGCCAGGGGCTGAATATACTATATAGACCAGTTTTCGCCTGAGTATTTAGCGAAAACGAAGCGTATATCATATTCACATATATATGGGTAATATTATTAATTTGATGAATATTGACCACTTGTTAACTCAGGTTGGGTAGCGTTCATTTGTTTTGTACCACACGCATTTATTATTATCCTTTATACTAAAGGGCAAACTTCGGGGAGAAATCTTATCTAAACCGATTTTGATTTAGAAAATGTTCAGGATGCAACAACTTGTTCTGTTTGTACGAATGTTCGTATCACTGTAAAAGCGAACAATATTGCGAATAGCAAGGTGTTGACTTATCCAGCAATTTGACCATTCCCACATTCCCCTGAATTCTGTCTGCCTAGGTTGACATCCCGAATCCCAAATTGCACAACCACCGTCGTGGATCGAGATCATCTGGTGAATGCATCACAGTATATCTCGGCGGGGCGCGTAAAAACAGCAAAGTACTTGGAGTAATAAGACAGTGTCGTCTCTTGTGCGAGTGCCTTCTAACCAACATTTGCTAGTGAAAAGAAACAAAAAAGCTTCTCACCAAGTGCGAGACAGCATCAGAAATAGCTAGTGCAGCTCAAAAGGACCTGTTTAATAAGGGCAAGTTGGTGGTGTACTATACATTCCATAGGCGTGAAGGGTAGACACCACACGGAGTGTGTGTCGTGTTCTCTGTGAGGTGTGTGCTTTTCGCGCCGTTACACTGAATCTGCGTAGTAAATAGCTAGTGCAGTACTGTGCGCAGCAAGGGCCCGTGATTACTTTAAATGTGTAATCATTTCTATGCCTACCGAACGAGGGGACCTGTCTGTCTGTCACGCAAGACGAATCGCTATAAAGAAAATGTATAAAAGAAACATCAAATTCGAAAGGAAGAACGTTGGCGGTGGTGAGTTTCGAACCTAGAATCCCACGCTCAGAAGCCGAGTGTTTTACCGTAACGCTGAGCTTAACACCTACTTTTTTTTTCGGTATTACATTGGAGCAGAATCTTCAGCAAAACAAGAAAAACAAAGCGCTACAGAAATTTAAGGTGACCGAAAACACATTCAAAAGTCAGGCAAGGACGTGCAAGCGTCCAATAAATGCATCCAGTCCGGCGCTGTTTCTTGAGCAGCGTACACACTACGAACGTAGGCAGCAGATTCCAGAAAAAACGACCGAGTGCTTCGTGGTGGTTCAGTATGCCTGTCACATATTTTACTGCGCCAAAGGCTATGTAGGCCAAGTACCATGAACATGTCGTATGGTGCGTCACAGGGATCTTTAAAATGTAGGAAACCAATTGTGTATGGTGTGATATGTAAATATTTTTAAAGTGTTCTTTGGAGAATGTCACAGAAGAACACGGCATCCCTACAATCTACAAACTTTTTTCTTTAAGTTAGATTCGGCAACCCTTCCTGTCAAAACCTGGTTAGAAAAAAAGGGGTTGTTTCGTGCCGTGGTCCACATGTTTCGTATCAACATGCTGTAAGCGAAACACCCACTCTTGCTGAATGCGAATATATCTGAATCATATGAATGTGTTGCACCACCGGTACAAAAGAAACGTCAAAGGAGAACAGTTTCTATGAAGCATTTCTTGAAAGATTTGGTGATGGTGTAATAAAATCCATCTCTAAGACTACATGTAGACCCGACTTGCAGCATTGTAGACATTAAGAAAATTCCGATTTTGCGAAAATTTAATGCCAAACACGCCACATCCCCGGTGCGTTTCGGTGGTCGCGTTATCCCTTGGGGCATTCCTTCACCGACCGAAATGCCACCGGTCTCTGAGGGTTCATGTGCTTCGCGTCGCGCATCAGACAGATAACCAGTCAATGCGTTCATAAGGATGATAAGGAATGATGTGGGATTATATGGGTCTGATCCCTGTTGATAATGGTTAGACGCGGATGGATGAGGCGTGCAAAAGCGGTAAGGGCTTATAATAGATTGATAAGGAGCGAGAAGGGTTGATAAGGGTCGTATTATGTCCGCTAAGGTTTATAAGTACCGATAAGGGCTGATAAACATCGTTTCGAGTCGATAATGTCGATAACAACCGGTAAGGGTTTACAAGGGTCGGATGTAGTCCGATAAGATTGAGAACAACCGATAAGGGTTGATAAGTGTTTATACTGGTCAGATCAAGTTTGATAAGATTGATAATGAGACAGGGCTACGCAGAGATGAGCAAGTGGCAGAATGCTTACGCATACTTCGACAACTCCAGTCGAGTTTCTGCGTGAATTTTTTTCTCTTCTCCTGCGCCCAGAAAAGATCCCGTGGCACTCGTGATGTTCGCTAAAAGCAGCGCTTTCAGCGCCTGTTAAGAGCCCGTTGTCTCTATAGAACCGCTGGTTGTTCACTTCCACATTTTCTGCTCTCCGGTTCCAGCTTGGCTGCACAAAGCGGTGGGGCCTTGTGAAGCTAAAAAAAAAAAAAAAAAGTTCCGTTGCACATGTCTGAAGTGTGTGTGTGTGTGTGTGTGTGTGTGTGTGTGTGTGTGTGTGTCCTTCATTATTTTTTAGACGTGTATGTGAGTCAGATGAAAGCTACCCAGTAGAAGGATATCATATAATGCAAGGCGACGCAGTCCCTTGCAACTAAAGCTGCCGACCCAGATCGCTCTCACTGGAGTCGCAAACTAGTGTGACCCCGATGCTTTCGGCCTCGCCTCTTAACCCGTTCCGGCCCGTGAAGTTCTCGCTAGCCAGCGTAACGTACGAGCTCGCGGCTTCGCTCAAGTGCGCGTTGTTTACCGTGTTACTTTCAAGCGTAAACGACTGCTCGCATGCGTCGCGCGCGTTTAGTCACGTTCGGCGCGTTTGCGCTAACAACTTGAATTGCGTCCGTGAAAGAAGAAGCGTAAATACGTAGAACAAAAAACAGCAAGGTATCCGGGGTGCTAGCATGCAGAGGGTGGGTCGACGGATAACGGTGAGACGGCGCTCTAAAGACTGGACGCGCAGAGGCATAAAGAAAAGCTGCAATCATTTTATTCCGCTAGGACCAAACAAGAGAGGCAACTGAAGGTAGGGCCGGCTCATGGGCAAGAATGGAAGCTGCATAAAGAAGCGGAAGCCTTCAATTACGGAAGGCGGGGAAGTGCACCGGATTAACTTCGACCACCTGCAGTTGTTTAACGTGCGCCTAAATCTCGGTATAGACGAGCGTTTTTCGCATTCCGCCCCCTATGGAATGCAACCACCGCGTCCGGGAATTGAACCCACGACCTCAGCAGCAGTATATAGTACACCACATCCACGAGCCGCCGCAGCGCGCTAGAACCGCATCGTTTCCGACAGGCGAGATATTGTATTTCTGTCGCACGCAGATGGAGACACATTGTGTCGTCTCCTTGACGAACAACCTCCGATATATTGCTAGATGGGTGCTAAGACCTGTTCATCTTTGTGTTAACATTATGGGCTTTATCTGCCTCTGTGACGCAATCAAAACATTAGCATTTGTTAGCTTTCTTTTCTCCCGACATTGATAACAAAAAAAATTAAGAGGAACCAACGCCGGTTGCTATCCAAGAATGCGTTTAGCATGCTTTGAGAGGTGATTATGTGTGGCACTACGTTGTACATTGTAATGTGGATGGCACTCCCCTTACCGCCGTGCCTTACCGGTACGCGGGAGTCAACCGGTACTTCGAGCGCCAGTTACCCAAACACCAGTTCGGAACCACGTGCAGCAGACGCTGAGACCAGAGGTGCAGCGCCTCAAACGACAGCGTCTACGTCTTCGATCGGAGGCGCAGAGTCTCAACGACATCGCCTGAAAATGACAGCTGTCACGAGGGAAGAATGCGTGAACGCTCCCCTTACCACCGGTACCACCGGTAGCGGTACCAGTACAGGTAATACCATTACCACCGTTACCACCGCACCACTGTGTGGTTTATAGGTGGTGGTGGTGTTGAAGCAGGCGGGGTTAGCCTGGCATGCATAGCGGGCAATTGTTCCGCCTGATGCTCCTATGAGTTAAGATCATGAGCCCCGTGTCTCGCAGGAAGGCTAGACACTGGGCTCAGTTTATACTTCTGTGTTATAATGCATTATCTTCGGGATCCACGAAAATGGTCAGGCACCCACAAGAAATCGCGCTTAGTTCCCAAAGAAAGCTAAACGCTTTCAAATTTCGAGGCCATCTCGCACTATTATGCCAGCAAACTGCTGGAGGCGTCAGCGTGACGTGCTTTGAAGTAGCGTTTCATTTCTTCATCTCACTTTGTACTCCCTGTTTACTGCACTGCCCATGTGCGACGCTCCCTATAAGCATGTCGCCGCACGGCTGCTACTTTAGTGTCTGCCGTCTATTATTATTTTTATTTCATATACAACGGTTTTGCGAGTCTCACTACTTGCAAGAACACAATGCTTGCCAGCTCTTCGTCACCGCGGATACTGACCTTATCCCGCAATACCGGCCTCATTTTCCTTTCCTGTGCTCCTCAAACAAGACAGGAAAGCCTTTTTTGTACCCCATTGACATCTTCATTCACCGCCGTCCTCTACTTTAATGTTTTGTCGCTAGCAGCCCGCACCCTTCGCCATGGTGCAGCCAAAGTTCTTGTCTCCAACCCACCTCCATAACCTTTGACTTTTCACCATGGCTCTCTCTCTCTCCTTCTGTCTCTGTTTTCACCCCTATATACCCTTCCCCCAGTGCAGGGTAGCAAACCGGACGTGCGCCTGCTTAACCTCGCTGTCTTTCCTTACTTCTCTTTCTCTCTTTTTTAACTGTGGGGAGACACTATTGGCAGCATCGAACCTGCAGACGCTGACCTTATCATTTTTTGCTGTCTGGCCCACAACCTTGCTAGTGCTTAGCTGATACATCAAGACGCCGACTTGACTCGTCTTTATTGATATGACACTGTAGATGGCTCAGTTTAAAAAAAAACAATTATTGGACCCGTAGCCAACAAAAGTCACGCAAAGCTGAGCTTTGATAGAGTTAAATATTTTCTTGAAGACAGCGGCATCGTTGGGCTTAATATCGCATGTAAAAAAGGAAAAAAAAAAAGTTTTGTTTATAAGAATGTTATTTGTACTTTTGCTGTGTATGATATGGGATATTACTGATATTTGCATTGCTTCTTTGAGAGTTGCTTTATGATGTCGCGTTGTTGTTTTGACTGCTATGGGACTGTGTCGTTGTCTGCACATTACTGTCCTTCTGCTCTTTCTACTATAAAACTATGTGAGAAAGTATACGAAACTATATGCATATATGTAACTGTATACCACCTTTTCTGCAGACAAAGAATAGCCGGTGGCCTATTTGTGCGCTAACATTTCCGTCTGTCACGTCGATAAGAGAAGGGCTTCGCTGAACGCAGTGAATGGGAATTGCGCGTCTGATCGGAAAACTCTGAGTGCTTTTTCATCGTTCCAGTTGACGGTGATCTGACTCGCTGTGCGCATATTCTTGCCATTCTACACGAATTTCACGCTTCTTTTGACCGTCGCCATGCTCACTATATTTGCGTATGATATATCATATATATATATATATATATATATATATATATATATATCACATATATCATATATAGTATGTATCACCAAGCGCGTCGAGGGTATGCTTCTGAGCGAAGTCATGAGGCCGTCCTGCAATTTCTGGTCGTCACACAACGACTCAATTCTTCGCTGCTTGAACATTGGCAATATTGCTAATGTTTTGCGAAGTGAGCATAACTAAAACTATGTTTAGGCACTTGCATATCAATCCTATTCCAGAATTGTACAAATTTCTTTTAAAGCTCTATATAGAACCAGTGTTAGACGACAGAATTCTTTCATTCTAATACTGTGAAAATTCGAACGCAAAGTAAGTTTTTGCAATGTGCGTGCTATTTTTCACTTGTTGCATTCCGAAAACGCAAAACACTACAGTAGTCAAATGTGGATCTATAATCTTCCATTTTTGTTTAAGCCTATTTCCTTGCCGATTGTATAGTGAACTTATGTTGACTCATGTCATCTGTACTGTGCAACTGCGTTATGCATGCTAACTTCAGTTTGGTTGTCACTGTTCTTGTCAGAAACCGAGGGGCTCGATTTTGGTTATCACGACCATAAAAAGCCAACATATTATGAAGCCAAGAAAAGCGTCCGGGAAATTAGATGTGGTTAAAATTGAAATGTATAAAATAATGAAGGAAAGGGAAATGAACGAAAAGATAACTTGCCGCCGGTGGGAGCCGAACCCACAACCTCCGCATTGCGCGTGCATTGCACTGTCAATTGTGTTACGGCTACGGCTATTAATGCGTCCACTTACATGGGGATTTATGTTTACTAGATGGAGCCCTGAGAGTGTTAGCCTGCGCCACTCAAAGCTATGGTAAGCGGATGTGGACCATCCTTTTTCTGCTTATATAATGACAAAAACACGTGAACTTAGGAGAGCAGGCACGTGGCTGAAAAACTCTCGTATGGTACCTAATGACATCAAGGCTGCCAGGTTCGAGACCCTCGCTTGAATGAACTCGCTCCCGTGACGTCACACTTGTGTACCGGCACTGGGGTCTCTGCGCGAAATTCAGAAAATGGAAGTTTGGCGTTCATTTTTTCTTCGTATAATCAGTCTCTACGGCAAAATTAGCGCAAATATAATTTTGAAATGTACTCTGCAGTATAAACTCGTCCGGTGTTTCTCTTTATTGTCCTTTTAAACATGCTCTGCGACTTTGTCAAGTAGTACTTAAGCCCGAAAAGGAGTATCAAACATCTAGCATAACTGATCTTGATTAGCTCACAAACCACAATACAAAATTATTCTGAGTGGCTCAATACGATGGCAACGCGCCGCGGTGGCTCGGTGGCTCGATGGCTGCGGATTTGTCTCTTGTCTCCGATGGCTGCGGTGGCTCGATGGCTGCGGATTTGTCGAGGTTGCGGATTTGGCTTCCGGCCATTGGGCCATTGGAGTGGGACGCAAAAGACGCTCGTCTACTGTGCTTTGGGTGCAGGTTATAGTACTCCAGTTGGTGAAAATTAAACCGGAGCCCTACACTATACGGCGTCCCTCATTACCCACTGTACAGTTTGGGTACGTTAAACCCCTTAATTTAATTATTCGGTTTAAGACATTCTAAAGCATGCCATTGATGCGCCACTATGACAGGTCAAGCTTGCCCGATTCTCGATGGGTAAGTTCGATTAATATTCTTCGCCGACCCTCAGGCGTCAGGAGCGTTCGAGCAACCTTAGTGCGCACGAAGAGACGTATATATAACATTCAGGAGACAGTTCTGAAGGACTGTTTACAGAAGAAGAAGAAATAAACTTTATTTAAAAAGCCGGCACTTTGCTTTTAGTGGCCTCAGGTGTCGGCTCGAAGTCCTTGGTCTCGGGCGGCATCTTCGGCTTTACAACTTCATTCGTTCAGTAGAGCACCTCTACAACGAAAGCCTCGACAACGAAATCACCTATATAGCCAAGCAATAATTCTAACCCGGTTATATTGTGAGCTATTTGGTGCGTTACCTTTACAACGAAGTGACCTGTATAACGAATGATTTCGGAGGCCGCAGGCACTTTGTTATAAAGGCGTTCGACTAGTCTTAATTCTTTATCTTCTTTTTTGTGTGCTTGTTATTAGAAAACTGCGTTGTTAGTGGCAGCCTAAGCAGATGCTTTGGTACGTGGTAGTAATTTCCCGTACGGCGCCTTGCCAAGCATTTTTCACACACGCTCTCGATACCGCGCGCAACAGCGCTGTCGCTCCCCCCCTCTCCCCTCCCGACCTTATAGTGTACTCTACCAACTCTCGCAACGGGCAGCGCATCCCGGTACACCCGAGTGCTCGCCGTCCGGCTTTGCCCCGCTTTTCACTGGCCCATTGTTTTTAAGCAAAACTTCGCAATAGCCAAGCGGTGTTTCGTATATACGGCCACTGCGTGACCAGAAACTTTGTCCTCATTTGCATACGCAACGACGTGCGTTTTCGCGCGCTGCGCGTAGTGGCACCCTCTCACGCACGCACGATGATTCCGCTCATTTTGGTCGTCTTGCTTCGAAAACCACGAGCGGTGCCCGGGCAGCGCCCATGAAAACGGTGCACCCCGAAAACCGGAAGCGCGCTCTCGCATACACCGGGTACGCTGCACGTGTTCGCCGCGCGTTTCGTTTTTCTTGTTTTCGCCCCGCCGACTGCCCACCCCGTTCACGTGTCTTGCTCCGCTGTACAGAGTAGTTGTTGTTGCTTGCCTTGGCCCGGTTACCGGCCCGCGCACGCTACGCTGGCCTGGCCGGGGGTCCGCAGACCCCCCCCCTCTTTTCTGGCTGCGACGACACCTGGTGGGCGAAACTGCCAACGAGGCGACCGCACGCAAAATTTCCAGGAGAGGCGCGCGCTCTGAGCGCAGACGGGTTGCTCGGTGTCTTTGCGCTCTAGTGGGCGCGGCTAGCGGGCCCTGCTAGCCGCGGGCAGATTAGCCGGGGAGGAAAGGGAGAACGTGTAGGAGGCACCGAGGAGGATATCCGCGTTAGGCTGATGGCGCTTATGTCAAAGGAAGCGTTCCTTTGTTTCTTGGTTTCCTCGATGCCAATTTTTACTATATTTGCGGTGCTCAAAACCGTCGTGGAATAAGAGCTTGCTGCTCATTGTCGGGTGGCAGGACTGATGTCATGGCAGTGCTTACTGCCTTTTTCTCTTGCCTTTCCTGACCTGCAATGAGTATTTTCAAGCAATAAATGAAGTGAATTTATATTAAATTCAACCGTAATGTCCTGCCCGTTTCTGCATGCATGCAACTGAGAGCGTCAGGGTATGGTAGCCGGCAACACGTTTACCCCAGCGTGCCTGTTAATAACATTGTATGGCAGAAATAAATAAATAAATAAATATATAAATAAATAAATAAATAAATAAATAAATAAATAAATAAATAAATAAATAAATAAATAAATAGCTTTCCAATCACACCCACGTTGCTTGTTCTAATCCAGGTTGTTTCCGTTCAGCACCTCACGATGTATCTCGTGTAACAGGTTCCGGAGTTTTTCTTTTCAGCTGTTCTTGAGGGGGATTCCTTGTTTGGTTTCTAAAAAATATCTCATCATCATCATCATCAACCTATATTTTTGTCCACTGCAGGACGAAGGCCTCTCCCTGTGGTCTCCAATTACCCCTGTCTTGCGCTAGCTGATTCCAACTTGCGCCTACAAATGTCCTAACTTCATATCACCCCACCTAGTTTTCTGCCGTCCTCGACTGCGCTTCCCTTCTCTTGGTATCCATTCTGTAACCCTAATGCTCCACCGGTTATCCATCCTACGCATTACATGGCCTGTCCAGCTCCATTTCTTCCGCTTAATGTCAACTAGAATATCGGCTATCCCCGTTTGTTCTCTGATCCACACCGCTCTTAACGTTAGTCCTAAGATTTTTCGTTCCATCGCTCTTTGAGCGGTCCTTAGCTTGTTCTCGAGCTTCTTTGTTAACCTCCAAGTTTCTGCCCCATATGTTAGCACCGGTATAATGCAATGATTGTACAGTTTTCTTTTCAACGACAGTGGTAAGCTCCCAGTCAGGATTTGGTAATGCCTGCCGTATATGCACTCCAACCCAATTTTATTCTGCT
Source organism: Dermacentor silvarum (assembly GCF_013339745.2). NCBI lineage: Eukaryota > Metazoa > Arthropoda > Arachnida > Ixodida > Ixodidae > Dermacentor > Dermacentor silvarum. Next base: position 267,663,055 of record NC_051154.1, on the reverse strand, counting down.
GTAAATTTCTTTGTCATGATCAGGGTCCCCTGTGAGTAATTGACCTAGATAAAGGTACCCCTTTACAGACTCTAGAGGCTGACTGGCGATCCTGAATTCTTGTTCCCTTGCCAGACTATTGAACATTAAGTTTGTCTTCTGCGTATTAATCTTCAACCCCACTCTTAAACTTTCTCGGCTAAGGTCCTTATCTCAAATATATCTGACCAACCGAAAGTTGCTGAGATATATTTTGTCATTAAATATATTTACGCATAAAATGCATATCGGGGGGAAATTAGATTAAAATATGGAGTAGAACGTTCTTAATGTAAATCATACCTTATGAGAAATGTCATATAGTTGGGGACTCCGGATTACTTTCCACCTCCAGGAGCTCTTTAATGTGCACCGAAAGCTACAGATGATGTGCAATCGTTCTTGAATCCCGCCCCCAATATATATTATTGTTGAATTTTTAATAAATGATTTTTGTATTTCGGTTATTCTAGCCCAGTAAATGTTAGTGAATCTTGCTAAGTTCAGTTTGTGGCTTTTGTACAATACAATGCAGTCTGTCTTTAGCGATAAAAGTTAACTAAACCCGAGCAGGCGGTGTCAAAATGCATGACGTCATGGTTGGGTAGCGCGGGAACTGCAGGGCTGCGTCGACACCCATGTTCCGTTTTTTGCGTCGCTTCTGGTACCAAGCCTCCACTCGTGATTGAAGAGTGGCCTTTTTTTATATATATTGTACATTGGGTAATTTGCTAATGCAGCACAATCATTTCTTTTTTTCTCATTAGTGTCTCTTTGAGGATTACAGCGACCAAGTCCCAAGTGCTCGTTTCTGAGGAGTTGGATGCCCAGTGGCAGCGGCAGGGGCAAATATGGTACGACTGACAGATTCCATTGTGTTGCGACCGTGGAAAGGATAAATTGTGATTTAGCAACCTTGTCCAACCTGCCGGTTCTTTTTTTTCACACCTTCGTTTACTAGCTACTTATCTTTTATACTATTTCCTCTTGCCACAGTACTACAGGGCAGGTAACCGGACATTTGCTCTAATTAACCGGTCTTTGGTGGTGAGGATTTTGGCGAGTTGGTAATTCGTATTTACCGTATAGACTCGTGTAAGGGCCGCACTTTCTTTTAATTTGGACTAGGTGCGGCCCTTACAGGGGACAAATCCCTGTGGTCAAAAAGGCACACCCCGGCTCTCACCATATAGTAGCGGCACGCGGAAGTACGCAGCGCGCGAAAATTCGCCGATGCGCGCGGAATGGGATCACCGAATGCGATTGTTTCCCCGTCGTAAATTCCCCCCCCCCCCCCAAATTTTGGGCTGCCAAGTTGAGGGTTCGGCCCTTACACTTGGGTGGCCCTTACACGAATTTATATATATGGTAAACATGCAAAAGCACGCTCTGGACGAGAAAGCAGTGAAACGGACAGCCGCCGCCAGACTTAAATCCAACAATGAAGGCACATATCTCGCGGCTTAACATAAAAAAAAGCTTGATTTGTAAGAAGGAAGGCGATTGGAAGGAAGGCGATTTAAGCTACCACCTTCAAGTCACCCAAACCGTGTAAATATCCAGCATACTCCGCTGGAGCAGCAAACAGGTGCTCGAGGCGTGTTCGGGTGAAATATGAGGGAGGCTGTATGTGGCCGTGTTCGTTGCACATGTGCATTTCGCTTCATTTCAATAACCGTCCTGTTCTTCCCTCTACTATATTCCTCTCTTGTGTGCAGTGGAGCGTGCCGATGGACATTCGCTGTCTGTTTAAGTGCGCTTACTGACAAAAGTGTCTGAATATAGTGAGCTATAGTTACAAGGACAATTTTTTGTATAATTTTTTTTTTCGGTGACGTAATATTGCAGACAACGGAAGCCAGGAATTGTGCTATCCTTACTCATAAGCTCATGACTTTACCGAAATTTATCATTTAAATTTAAGTTGCGGAAAGGGGAAAATCATCCGAGGGCCAGCATGAATCGCTATACACGATAATTCACTTTTGCGGATTTCGACAGACCGTATTTGACAGCTTTAGGGTGTTTGCTACAACTGCAGAATTGAAACACCAGCCAGTGCAGATGTCCTGTCCACTAAAATACAATACACTCATGTTTAGAGAAACTCCAAGGGACCGTGAATATCTATTTGCCTTATGAGAAGTGATCTACAAAACTAAAATTCTACTGTTCTTGGCGTACGCATACATTCACGACGCAAAACAATAAGCAAAACAGTATTAAAACCAAAGGCGTGGAGGTAAAAAGTGACAACGATTGTATTTGCATGATTCCTTTATGCACTCTTTATTAAAGCTATTGAGTAACTGTTGATGATCGACGCCATGCAAACCTGTGCGCTGTTATGTAAGCTGACATTTCATCTAGCTTGCTCGAAAGTTTGTCAGTGCATGCCATTATGTTGTTAAAAAACGATGGGCTAATGTATCCAGGGCGTTATCAGCTGCGTCGTGCGTGTTTACGTTCACGGAAACCGAGTTTGCTTCTCGTGTAGATAGCAGAGCCGTCTCCTCGAAGTGTTCCCTTTCAACCAAGCAACAGGCGTCATGCAGGGACGGCTGTGGAAGCTCAGTTTAACCACATTTGCAATTCGTGCTAAATACATTTTTTTTGCATTGAGTAATCAGGAAACCAACCAAATGTTTACGTAGTGCCCCTCATATCTGAAAATTTGGCTTAACCGGATACGTCTCAACGGGAGCCTACTGCATATACAATAAGACTAGCACCACCTTCGAGATATCTGTGCCAAGAATGTGTGGTATGGGATACATACTTCTGTTCAGTGTATAGTATTATGTGAAAGTGCTCAAGGAGAGATTTGCAGAATGTCTGGACGAGCTTTTCTGACCCGATGTAACGCAGTTCAGAGTCGCTTTCGACAGTGTATCGACCTGCGAACAGCCAGTAGTATCTTGAAAGCACCTCTAAATGGCAATCTGGTGCTGCAACAGCACAGCCACCACGAATATGCTGTTCTGCATTAAAGAGCTGGTGCTTCAGTTTAAAGTTTCGTACAGGCAATGTTGTAGAGGAGAACCTGGTCCGAATTCACAGAGCTTTTCGTTCGTAGGTACTATTTATTATTGGCTTGCCACATTCGGTTATGGTATGTGCAGCATCAGGACTAGGTGAAAAATCTATCTTAAGACATTTTTTGTGATTACGAATCTTGGCGCTAATGCAAAAATGTCCAAGACAATGGTAGAGTCATTTTTTATGTTATAAAAAGAAAAGTAACACTAGTAGATTTCACTACAAACATATCCTTGACCTTTTAGAGAACCCTATAAATTACTTTGCCATAGACAATTATTGCATGAGAGTAGTTGGTTTAATTAAGTTACCTTCCGTGCGCTGCCTTATTCCTGCAGCCACCAAGTCTTCCATTATAACTATAATTGCTGAAGACATCGGAAACGCCTTACGGATAGTGGCTGCAACTGTCAGAATAATGCCAAGACTTACCGACTAGCGTATGAATAATAGTTATTGAATTAATGTGGAGAACGTCTAACGACTAACGTATGAATAATAGTTATTGAGTTTATGTGGAGAACGTCTTGTAATAGTCTAAATTTACACAGGTCAGCAATAGAGGTTCGTTGCCTTAAAAGAAATCTATGAACTATTGCAAGGGCGCACTCGAAGTAGATCTGGAAAAAAAAAGTACACGAAGCGTCTAAAACGCTCCCCGCTAAGTCCTTTTTTAAGATACATGCTAAGCTTTCTTCAAACGTCTCCGTTTGTAAGCGATGAAATAAGCAAGTGGTTTGTGGACTGTGAAATCCTTGTGCGCGTGTCTCGTGCCCCAGGTCACTTCACTTAACCAGCGCCCATGTCTAAAGAGGGCAAGCACCAGCTTTCAAGCTCTACTGAGAAAGAGTTATACCGTATTGACACATGTACTACTTGTTTATCTTTCACCGGTGACCACTTTTCACCGGCTAACAAATGTTAAACGTTATCGCTCGGCGTCGGATGCGCCTGCATGTATAATAAATTTCTCGAACGTTATATATCAATGCCTTCTATCTGTTGTCTGTTGTCACCGATGCTTATGTAATCTGATTGTATGAGCGACGCGAATTGTCCAGTACTTTCTGGAAGACACGCGGGCACCAGAGATTACTCTAGAACCTTCGATGACTCATGTATAAAAGCCGATGCATTTCGCCGCTGATCAGATTTTGACGATCGCCGACTGTGTTCGCCGCTATCGTTGTGCTTCGAGTGCAACTTGTTTTCGTGGGCACAGGTTCGCCCAATAAAAAGTCTGTTTCGTCATTCACATTTTTGCGACTGTTTTCTTCACCATCACTACTACGTGATATCTGGTGGAGGTGCTAGTGCGTTCATGCACCAAACGCCCCCGCAAAGCCGCGATCCAAGCCCGAAACCAGAGGACAACACCAACGTCGCCAAGGACCAGCGAGCTAGCCGTAGCCAGCAAGGGCTTCTGCCGGAGTACGAACTTCTTCCCGAGAAGACCACAGCGATCAAGGCCAAGTCAACGACCCCAATGGCAGCGCCAGCGTGCCCCATTCTGCTGCAACAACCTCGGAAGCCACCAACCTTCCATGGATAATCGGATGAAGACCCTGAAACCTGGCTGGAGACATACGAGAGGACCCGACGTTCAACAAATGGAGCGACGACGACAAGCTGCGCCATGTCTATTTTTCATTGGATGACGCTGCTCGGACCTGGTTCGAGAACAGAGAGACTACCCTGGTGACGTGGGCCCAATTTCGTGAGAACTTTGTGAGGACCTTCACGAGTGTCGTACGAAAGGAAAGGGCGGAAGTTCTCTTAGAAACCAGAGGGCAATTGCCGAGCGAGAACATCGCGATCTTCACGGAGGACTTGACTCGCCTATTCCGCCACGCCGACCCCGCCATCTCTGAAGAAAAGAAAGTTTGGTTCTTGATGCGGGGTGTCAAAGAGCAACTATTCACCGGATTTATACGCAACCCGCCCAAGAATGTCGCAGAATTTGTTTCAGAGGCCACAACGATCGAGAAGACGCTTGAAATGCGCGCCAGGCAATACAACCGCCGCGCGCTGACAAACTACGCCGAAGCTCAAGCGCTATAGGCGCGGACGACCTGCGAGAGACGATCAGAGCCGTCGTACGGGAAGAGCTGCAGAGGTTATGTCCAAAGTCGCAGCCTCAGGTGGCGTCGATCGCTGGCATTTTTAAAGAAGAAATTCAGTGGTCACTGGAAGTGCCAGACTTTCCGGCATCGCCTCAACCACAGCCGGACTACGCCGGACCACTACGCCGGACCACAGCGGGACCACTACGTGACAGTTTAATCTTTGCAGTATTTGCTCATACCGAAGATATTTCCCACCTCCTCTTCTGAATAACACAATTTGACAATATTGCTCTAAAGATCACCTGTCCCCCAAGAAGTCGCACAGACCACACAGTGACGCAGCTTTCGCGTGCTTTTTAGGGACAGCGTGCCGTGCATGGGGCTGGCATTTTATTGCTTACTTGCCAGTGTTCCCCGCGAAAGCACACGTTTGCCAACTACTGGGCACACCTCGATGACAAGCGTTTACGAAGCACGCCACTTATTGGTCATTATCAGTAATTATTTACAGTCCAGCTTGTAATTATTATTTTTTTTCTAGGAAGGCCGTGTTGTTCAGCTCTGACCCTGACCTACACGCCAAGGTCATCAAGAGAACTGAAGAAGCCGCCCGGGTCCCGGGGCTCGTCGTCGCCTATAACCACAAAAGTCGACCACTTTAATACCTTGTTCTTCATTAAAGTATTTACTCACTCACCCTTATACCGAGATGCAGTGTACGTGTGTGTGTGTGTACCGCTGCTTTCGCGACACTCCGAAGTTTGCGAATGAGAGCGAGAATTCTCATCACTTTCAATAGTTTAGGAATCACTGTAAACCCGTTATACATATAGCTTGTGTTCACAAATCGGGTAATTGTTTGCACCTTTTCGACGACACGCGCAAGTACTTCCGACCTATACCATTGTGACTGCCTCGAACGCGTGGTACCACCGAGTACACCTGCCGTATAATTTGGCTGCGCCTTGCTTCATCCCGCAGGTATACCATCTAGATTACGCATCGAGTCATATACTACTGAAACGCGAGAAGAAAGAGAGAGAGACAAAGAAAGAAAGGTAGGTTTTTTTGGCCGGCGAGGGAGCCACAGTCACAGAACAGTCTAGGAATAACTGACCACGGCGTACGGGGGGTGTGCTACGATGCGGTCGCAACTATTAACTGTGCGGGGCAGACTGCGCGGCGCGAGCCGACAGCTGCAGGAGGCCCTGTCCGCAGCCATCGCATCCGTCTTTGCTCCTTCACAACGAACCACGGGCGGGCCGGCGGTGAAAACAAGAGGCAAGAAAAAAACAACAAAATAGCAGCGAGAAGAGAGAGAGACAAACGGAAGGGGGCCGCGCAAAAGCGTTTTCTCATTACGGCCGTTTACGGCCGGCGAGGTTTGTCGGCAGACTAGAAGGGGGGGGGGGGGGGGGGGGGGGCTAATTTCTCGCGCAGTGCCCATGACCGCTCGCGCGCGGACCCGCGAGGCGACGAAACAAAACAAAATAAATAGCCCCCGCATAGTACGTATACGCGCTCGGCCGTTCTCGTCCCGTGCATAGTGTAGGTGTATGCGTGTATATCTATCTGCACGCCCGCGGAGCCTCCCTGCGTTGCTGCTTGTTGATTCCTCTCCGCTATTTTCCTCGCGGGGTGCCCGTCCAACTTTCCATGCCAGGGGGCTAACCCTTCTCGCGCTACTGACCATGCGCGGCCAACCCGCCAGATTAGTTCATAAAAGCGTTTTCCAGAAAAAGAAGGCCCGACAAAGGGACGCGGTCGAGTATGCAACAGCCAAAGCGCAAACGAGAAGCAGCGGACGATGGGACAAAAGAAAAGAAAGGAAACGAGCGAAATAAACGACTCTCGAACGGTGTCTCCGCGAAGACTGAAATTGGTGGGAAGCTGGGCACGACGCGGCAGCAGCGCGTGCTGGAGATATCGAGAAGCTAGCTAGATGCCGGCATGCAGAGTGGGGATTTCGCTGCGACTCTGCCGGTGTTAAATTCGGTACAAAGCTTTTCTGCCTAGTTATACAGAAAGCGGGGAAACAATTTTAAAGCTAGAAAAGAAAAGAAGACGGAGAATTGGAGCAGTTGATCTATTTGCCCTTCGTAATATGTTTTCGCGTGCGTGCTTGGTACACGCAACTACGTAGCCGCTGCTGGCCAGCCGGGCACCTATACCTGGCTTATATATATAGCGCTTGTCCACTATTCTCTCTCAAGCGTGTCTCACCCTCGGTCACTTCGGCGTTTCAGTTCTGCTCACGGAGTTCCAGCATGTTTATGTTTTTATTAACGCTTATCCGGCGCCTGCGTGAGTGCAAAAGAGGAAGTGCGAAAAGTCGGAGACCGGAAAGAGCGTTATAGTCACCTTCCGCCCCCCCTCCTGAACACGTGGCGCTCTGTGCCCCTCATACACACACACACACACACACACACACACACACACACACACACACACACACACACACACACACACACACACACACACACACACACACACACACACACACACACACACACACACACACACACACACACACACACACACACACACACACACACACACACACACACACACACACACACACACACACACACACACACACACACACACACACACACACACACACACACACACACACACACACACACACACACACACACACACACACACACACACACACACACACACACACACACACACACACACACACACACACACACACACACACACACACACACACACACACACACACACACACACACACACACACACACACACACACACACACACACACACACACACACACACACACACACACACACACACACACACACACACACACACACACACACACACACACACACACACACACACACACACACACACACACACACACACACACACACACACACACACACACACACACACACACACACACACACACACACACACACACACACACACACACACACACACACACACACACACACACACACACACACACACACACACACACACACACACACACACACACACACACACACACACACACACACACACACACACACACACACACACACACACACACACACACACACACACACACACACACACACACACACACACACACACACACACACACACACACACACACACACACACACACACACACACACACACACACACACACACACACACACACACACACACACACACACACACACACACACACACACACACACACACACACACACACACACACACACACACACACACACACACACACACACACACACACACACACACACACACACACACACACACACACACACACACACACACACACACACACACACACACACACACACACACACACACACACACACACACACACACACACACACACACACACACACACACACACACACACACACACACACACACACACACACACACACACACACACACACACACACACACACACACACATCCCATGACAGTCGTATGTAGTGAATGTGCGTGCGCGCGCTCATACGAGGCGACCCTGTCCGTTTTTTTTTTTTAGCCCCTCTTTCCCACCACATCCGACATTTGTAGCGGCCATTCTCAAATTTCTGCTCGTTCCCTCATTTCTCGCTTGGAGGAGCCCTTATGAATGATGACCACCCACTTCCGGTGCACCGAAATCTCAATAACGGAACTTTGGGAACGAGCTCCGGCCCAGCCAGTGCACACGGCTGTCTTCCTCTGGGCGTGTGAGCAACGTGTGTACGTACAGAGAAGGACAGTTGCATGTAATCACTTTTATCTACATTTGTCGTTTTTTTTAACAAAACTATTTTATGCTTGACCTCTAGCGTGTTCGTGCATGCTAATGCCAGTGGCCATTTTACACGCGAACGTAGCGCAGGAGTCTGCACCCTGGTGGCTTCTGTGCCCGTATTCACAAAAAACGTCCCTGCTCTATAGAATTGCGCAAGAGTCAATTCCAGCCAATACTGATGCTGACCATATCATTAGCGAAGATGGCTGGCCAATGACATTAAGCATTTACGAACGAGAAGCTCTGTGAATTCGGCCCCTGGTTTTTAGCTTAACCAGGGCATTCCCCCCCCCATTTATGTACCCTAAAGGCCCAGCTTGGACATTACATAGGGGGAGAGGGGGGGGGGGAGAATAACAATGGATATACAAAAGTGTAAGACAACATTCATGTAAGTCGAACATCCTATATGAAGTCATACATGCTATGCAACCTTTATATCTCTTCTCATCCGACAACATCATACAACACTAATTCTTACATTATAGAAAGAATAATCTTACATCCTCTGACATCATAAAAATAAATAAGGGTTATATTTATTTATTTATTGATACCTCAAATTCTTCTGGTATGGGGTATTACATGAGGGGTGGGTTACATTTGTACGAGTTCTTCGATGAAGTTCTTCGTTACCAGCAAGGTTAGAGATTTTTTTTCTGGTATTTTTGATATGCAAGAAGAAATATAAGAAGAAATATTAATGTTTCTAATTTCCGAATGTTTCATTAAGTGTTTTCGCTTAAGTTTTGAGCGAAGTATGGTAGTATATGCAAGAAGCTTGGTATCACTGTTAGCCTGACGAAGCGTACGACGAATGAAGCCAAGAGATTTACATGCAGCGAAAACAATACAACCCACATGATTACGCCAAGACAAAGCCGAAGAAAGATGAACACCTAGATATTTAAATGATTCTGCAGTTTCTAGAGCTTCACCATTAAGAAAGTATGTGTGCTTCGTAATTTCCCTGCAAGAGTAAATCTGATAAGTTTAGTTTTTGAGGTACTTACGCTCATTTCCCAGTCTAAGCACCATCTTTCAATCCTGTTCAAATCATTTTGTAATTTAACACACTCAGCCTTACATTTTAACGGCCGATACAAAATGCAGTCGTCAGCATATAACCGGATTTTCGAGTCTATACCCTGATGAACATTATTTATGTAAATTAGAAAGATAGTGGGTCCCAAAATGCAACCTTGAGGCACACCGGACTTAACAGGTTGAAATGACGAATGGACATTATTGATTACGACGGCTTGTCGTCTTTTACTTAAATATACTTTAACCAAGTTTATTACTTTTTCATTAACTTCAATCAGTTTCATTTTATATATCAGGCGGTTATAATCCACACGGTCAAAGTCTTTAGCAAATTTTATAAGTGTGGCGTCAGTTTGTGTAAGTTCGTGAAGGTTGAGGTGAATGTCTGTAGTTAGTTCAAGAAGCTGGGGATTCACATGACCGGCCTCGCTGAAAACCATGCTTGTTTGCAAATAGAATGTTGTTGCTAGCCTTGCATGATTAGAGAAGACAAGACCTGTTCAAGTAAATTGCATACAACAGACGTTAGGGATATAGGCCTGTAGCTTGTTAGCTTGTTTTTGTCGCCGGTTTTATATATTGGTATCACATATGTGCCAATTTCCAGTCGTCAAGAATTTCGGCGTTGCCGAGAGACTGTTGAAACAATAGTCGTATAAGAGCGGAATTGTGCTTTGTCATTTTTAGGAGCTTAATACAAATACCGTCAGGACCAGGGCTAGAAAACGATGGCAAACGCTCAATAGCTTTCACAATACCGTCACTTGTCACAGTAATACATGCCATAAATGGACAACTATCAGAAAACTGTGTTGGATAAATCTATAGGTTCTTCGTCATTAAATACACTGCAAAAGAGTAAATTAAACCAATCAGCGCAACATCCATGACATCAATTGCAGCATCAGACTCGGTGTCAAACACAGGTAACGCTTTTGTAGGTGTGGTAGAAATGACCTTCCAAAATTTTTTTGGATCTGTTTTTAGAAATTGCGAAATATCCTGGTTGAAAAACTTATATTTGGCAGCCTCAATATGTCATGCAATTTCTTTAGAAAACAATAAGTATTCTGACTTAGCTTCAAGAGATTTTGTGCGTGTTGCTTTTTGAAACAAACGTTCTTTTTATTAAAATATCGCTTAATCTCTTGTCTGCTGTTTCATAGATCCATTTTTTTTTGGAATGTATCTCTCCGGCAGTCTTAACAACTTGTCACGAAAACAGATCCAATTATCTTGCAACGAACAGTTTTGATGTACTTGCCTGAATGACAAGTAAAATAAAACAAAAGCTCAGAGTTGAAGCCTTCGGATCCGCTTTAGAACAGTCATAATTTTTTTTGGCGCGGTTTCTTCACGGTTTGCGTTTTAAAGGTACAATGTATAAAACGATCGATGGCCACTGATATGCTCTAGTACATCTACAGTTGGACGTTCGGGGTGTGCACACTTACATCTCGTAAGTGTGAGCCATAATAGCGCTGCGTTTTGCAATTTTCGCTTGCTACTTTGGGCTCCTAAATCAGGAGGTGACGCATTATCCGGGGGGGAAAATCTGCATTGTAGGGGCCTTGCTTGCCAAAACATCAATGTGTTGCTTATCCAACATTTGGAACGCCAAGCAATACAAACCGATTTTCAATATAACTTCGCTGTTCTGAAGAACCCACACGCATCCAATATTACACAAAGGTAAAAAAGTTTATCTCTGCAATGCCTACTGGTTTACAAGCTGCAAGAAAATTGTGAGACGATTCTCTTTCTGAAAAATGCGTACAGCGAAGGATAGTAAAGATATTAACGCACGGTTGGCGCTCGACGGACGTTGTAGATTTTTCGTGTGGACATCAGAAATTTCGCCCAGAGCAAGCAAATGGCCTGAAAGTATTTCTCAACCTTCTTCGACTACCAAAAAACATTACGTAAAATTCAAATATATTTCCAACCAATGGGGCCGAAACTTGGAAAGTAAAAGGAGCTTAAGAACGAGTCAAATGCCCCGCAATCAGCGATGGAACCGAAAACGATAGGCGTATAACGTTAAGAGATAGATAGATAGATAGATAGATAGATAGATAGATAGATAGATAGATAGATAGATAGATAGATAGATAGATAGATAGATAGATAGATAGATAGATAGATAGATAGATAGATAGATAGATAGATAGATAGATAGATAGATAGATAGATAGATAGATAGATAACACCCCCCGTTCCCCATTCAGGCTTTGAGATGACGGACACCGCTGCAGGCTGTTCAGTAGGGGGCTAGTAATTGCTCGCCACCCCTCGTCTGCAGCCGCCAAAAGCACTTCCAACGCTCCGTTTTTCTTTTCTTTTCTTTTCTTTTCTTTTTGTTTTTTAACTGGTAGGGAGGGTCGTATTTCAGGCAGACAGAACAAGATCGGTAACCATGACACTAAAAGGAAAAATAAAGAAATCAAAGCCTGCCAGTAGCACGGTGCTAGCTCGCATTTGTCAATGAGGTGACGGCGTAAAACGTTTAATCTGCATGCGTACATTTTCCAAAACGAGAATTTTGTCGTGCGACAAGCATATTTAGAGAGTCGAGTGTTCTACGCAAATATTGTCTGCAGCGGAAAGAGTGCATATTTGACATACTTATATGCACTTGCCCAAACAAAGAAAATAAAGTAAAAGCCGAGTTTTCAATGTTTCCTAGGCCCGTAGGTGTACCTTGTTCGCAGGGATCTTGTTAAGCCACCACTGCAGCCTTCAGCCGCCTTTGTGAAAGGGCAGGTGCTTGTCCATAAACGTTCGAATTTCGACTAATGTATTTATTATTATAATACACTTGCAGAATGCTTTGAGTACGCGTACACTACGTACCCTACTAAACGCTCACCCTACGCTCACTGCCTACTCCTCAGTCCCCCTTCTCCACGAAACTTCACTGCGGCATAGTACACCACCGAAATTGTGACCATATCTATAAACCCTTTGTTTTCATGACTATAGAACAGTACGGCGATACCTGGACAAAGAAAAGGAAGTGATAATGCTGGGACCACTATTGTTCTAAACTCTTGTTATCACACAGAAAATCACGATCTTTGGAACACAACTCTTGGTTTAATGGATCGCATGATATGTATAGTTATCCCGATATCATCAAAGTAATTACTACAACGCAATAGCAGTGTGCAACTTCTGTTCCTTTTTCGCTTTTTTATCTTTCTTTTTTTTCTTTCTTTTTTTTAAGTGTGCTTGCGTGTGCTTGCGTGTGCTTGCTCGTGAGTTTCAGCGCATGGCCTTAGTGAAGCTGCCGGCTCACTTTTACATTTTGTGGAGGCACGTGTACCTTCTTATATGGACTTGCGGTAGACACAAACCGTGTTTCCTGCCTTTCCTGAAGTAAGCTTTCTTTTTTCCCCCTTAAATTTAGTAAAACTTCATCTACATGAATTTTTTATCGTTTATTGAACACAACCATGAAAACTTGGTGTATTTTGTGACGATTACTCATTATATGTAAATGCAGGTAGTATGTTTAAAGGCATGAGTTGCACTGCAAACGCAGAATCTGTAAGTGGTATTGCTCGATCTTGAAGGCAGCAAGTCGAGAAGATTTGTTCAGGAAGTAGGCACCGAAATGCGAGGGTATAGCTGCGAAGTTGGTTGTACTAATGTAGTTATTTTCTTATCATTGTACAAAAGCAATGAAACAAAAATAAATCTAAACTTTATCTACACAGAGGGTAAAAAACTTGAAGATTCGCTCTATGTTTTGCTGCGTCTGCTTCTGTGCCTTTCTTTTCTATTATTTTTCTTCTGTTTTTCTCTGTCGTGTCAGCATGGTTTGATGGGTGCTGGGTTTCTAATGACGCTACGCTTGCCTGAACATCGTTTGCTACAGTGGTAGCCGTACGTGCTAGCGGTCGTTTTATGTGCTTGCAATCGTTACAGATACGATCGGGAAAAAGCGAAACGAACCCCGGCATTCCCACGGCTGAATGTTATACGCAGAGGGTGAAACTGATTCTCCAACGGATCGTGTCCTTCTATACAACAGCGTTCACCGGAACCAGTCGTCGCCTGGTTTGCTACTGGCGCCCGACACGCGATCCAGTTGGGTATTTTTTGACCTCGAGGTCGGTGGTTTACTTATCGACTAATATTCGCGTTCTTTTTCGCTTTTGCACCCTTATATCTTATGCGTACGGAAAATATTGAATTCACCCTCCTCTACTTGTGGAAATATTTTTTTTTCTTTTTGCGAAAAACCGACCGCGCAGACGCGCCAAATCTTGGAAAAAGCAGGCATATACAAAGTTCCGTTTTAATAACGGAATTATGAGCTTTAAGCCGTATATTTATTGCAGTGAGGATATTTTGGTAGACTGTAGGGTTGCTTCGCTGCGTAATTCCGCAGAAAAGAGAGCCGGCCACCGGCACATCTTTATATGAATGCTGTCGGCAGCAGCAGCAGCAGCATTAGCAGCAGCCGCCGCCGTCGCCATCATGGTCAGCAGAGTGCGGGAGGGTTCACTTTAAAAAAAAAAACTGTCTCTGCGGAGTGCCGTCTTCGGTGTTGCCGGCGTATTTAAAGTCTATACTTATGGCATACCTGGTGATCATTTGTAATTTTTGCGGAATTTTAATAACATTGTTGGATTATTCACAGAGGCGGACATTACTACTGGCACGAGAAATGAAAGACGTATATTCACGTAATTGACCAAAATTCACTAATTAACTTCTTAGTTTATTACTTCACGGCACATATTGCAATTTACAAATTGTAGCTGGTGAGCTTGCAAGGCGTATCCACTTAGAATAATTTTTTCTGGATGACAAAAGTTTCGAGATACTCATTCCCAAATTTCTAGTTACTTTTGTGCTTCAATGCATACAGAGCGTTTTCTTTGAAAAATAAAATTAAGTTGAACAGTGCATTTTTTACCGCTAGTTTGATGGCGCGTATCTCGAAACCCATGTAATCCTCAAAGTTTGTTCTAAGTGGACATGCCTTGCGAGCTCACCGGCTACAATTCGTAAATTGCAATATGCGCAGTAAAGTAATCAATTAAGAAGTTAATTAGTGAAAATTCGTCAATTAATTGATTAGGTGCTTCGACTCCTCGTGCAAGTAATGTCCACCTCTTTGAATAAATCCAGCTCAAGGAATAGAAATAGGTAATCTGCCACATGAGATATTGAAAAATTTCTGTGGAACTTAGATGATGGTCACCCCGCTCAACGTGAATGAACAACGGACGAGATCAATACTGGACAAGCGCTGTCCGTATACGCGCTGTATCACTTTTAAAGTTATGTCATACTAGCCTTCGAGCTCATCCATGTGATTCAAACGATATTGTTTGGCAGGATGATCGCCTCGTTATTGGCGGCAGTGTCAAATTAACAACGTGTTCGAAAGAGCTCAGCACCTTTTGGTACGCAACGACGGCTGCGTATGCAGTTGTATACGATCCTGTCGAAAAATGTTGTCGTGCCTGTTGCTGCTCGAGGTGACCCCGTAGGTCCAAACATCGTGGAGCTCTCCAATCCTATTGGAGCATGGAACCAGCCTTTGTGCAAGTCATTGCTGCATGCCCGCTGTGGTGGTGTATTGGCTATGGTGTTGCGCTTCAAAGGCACGAGGTCGCGGGATCGAATCCCTGGCGCGGCCGCCGCGCATAGCAATGGAGGCGAAATAAAAAAAAAAGCCCGTGTACCATGCATTGGGTGCACGTTAAAAAACCCCAGGGGGTCGAAATTAATCCGGAGTCCCCCCCACTACGGTGTGCCTCATTATCATATCGTGTTTTGGGCACGTAAAAGCCCAGAATTTTTTTTAAATTTTGAGTCATTGCTGCTTGTAACAAACACATCTGTAAATGATGCGGGTATTCTTTTCAATGTCATCATCAAAGCCGACAATCAATATAGTGGGGCAATAATTGCGCTGCTCGCTGAGACACAAGCATACCTTTCATCACGTACTACTTTCATAAAATCTAATCCGAGCCCGAACGAATAAAGTTTGTTTATTTGGGAAGCGGTATGCGTAAGTTGGAATCAGCTAGCGCAAGACAGGGGCAATTGGAGATCGCAGGGAGAGGCCTTCGTCCTGCAGTGGACATAAAATATAGGATGATGATGATGATGCTGCTTATGATGATGCTGATGATGTGCGATGACCTCGGTACGATACCAGGTCTAAAAAAGTTTCATAACTGTTCTCTAAAAGCAACGGCTCTGCGCAGTCTTTTAATAATGTGCGTTGGGAGTCTATATGGTCTGAAAAACACCCGAAGGTGACAAAGTTATTGAATGAATGAACTCTGGGGTTTTACGTGCCAAAACCAAGATTTGATTATGAGGCACGCCGTAGAGGAAGACTCCGGATTAATTTTAAACCACCAGGGGATCTTTCACGTACCCCTACACGGGACGCGGTTTCTTTTTTTTTTTTTTTTTTGCATTTCGCCCCCACGGCAATGCGGCCACCGCCGCATGGATTTGATCCGGCGACCTCGTGCTTATATCAGCTCAACACCATAGTCGCTAAGCCACCGCGGCGGGTGACAAAGTTATTGGAACCGACATTCTCCGTTAGCTCGTGTTTATTAGCTGTTCGCGGCATCGTCCGCAAGCGCTGCACTATCCTCCTAAACTTAACCGGGCTCCGAGGCCTTGAGGCAGCTCTTCTCTGATTACACTCGCACAGCGAAGGAATGCGTCAAGTTGTTCCAAATAGGTCGGAAAGCGACTTTCAGCTGTGTTTGCCGCCGTCAGGAAGGCCGACGATGACGTTCATCTCGCTATAACACGGGGTGAACGTGTGCACGCCCTGCACAATGCAGCCAGGCAACTCCATGAGCATGGGACGCGCGCCTGGACTCTGTTCTCTCGTACACGGCAGCAGTGATATACGGCGTCAGGAAAATCCACCTATCCGGACGCGACGCCTGAGCATCTATCCATACAAAAGATATATGTCGGCGCAGCACGGCCTTAACGTCGCGCTCTTGGCGCCCGGCGTTAATGGGTGAACGTCTTTTTTTGGGTCGTGTTTGCCAAGCTCGCTTTCCACATGCCCCCGCGAATAACATCCTTCGTGAACGGCAATTTATAAGGAGCGAAAAAAAAGAAAGACGAATTTCTTTAGCTGTTTTTCTAACGGCCGCGCTGGTGTCCTCTGTTTCAGGACCGCGAGCTTCGGGCGAAGTAAGGGCCATTAGGTTTCTTTGCTTTCCGCAGAATTTGTGGCCCGCTGTGCATAGTGTCGTGGAACTCTACTTGCCGCTGCCGCCTGATCACATACGCGTGTCGAGAGAGCGTAGCCAAGGGAGCAAGGCAACAAACAATTGAAGGAAAAAAGATTTCTTTTTCTTTCCAGCATCCACGTGGTGTGATTAAGAGGACGGTGCTTAAAAAGCAAAAGACAATAATAATAAGAAAAGAAAAAAAAATAAAGAAGAAAAAAAAGGACAGAGAACCCGAAAATGTAGCTGCATTTCATAAATTCGTCGCTCTATTGATGAGGTGCCCTACCATAAAAACAATCGATCGATATTCTGGGAAAACAGGTTGAACGGATGGCTATAGACCGGAAGGCTGTCCCGTTTCTTTCAATGACGAGCGCTTCAATATAGCCCCCTTCATTGTTCATGTGGTTTTAAATAATATTACTAGTGCGACACCACTTAAAAAGTACGAAAAAGGGTTTGCGCTGTCTCTCCGTTCTGTGTCGGTGTGCCGCGGTCTACGCAATTGTTTCTTTAGTGGAGAATACAAACACCACGTGCAACATTTTACTGCTATAGCTCTTACTGTTGTCGTCGCTGTCGTGCCGTCTTCGTGACGATGCCGCTGTCACCCTCGTTCTCATTTACGTGTCGTCGTGGTTTTTCGTCACTCAACCACTGCGGTCGTTGTAACCGTCGTGTTTTCGACGTTGTATACAGTAGGGGGAGTCTGCACAGAATCGCAGGAGGTTTGCAGAATGTTGGTGACGTTGGTGGCAGTCGAAGGAATAACTGCTTTGATCCCAAAATCTCGGTCTCCCAGCATAATAGGCCAAAGCTATAACCATTGTAGGCCACGGCCGCGAGCATGATTCTCTCTTGCTAACGCCAACTGGAGCTTCGAGATAATTGGCGCGTGTGCGTTACGCAACATAGCGACAATTTCTTTTCGAAAGCGACGCACGCACGCACGCACGCACACACACACACACACACACACACACACACACGCACACACACACACACACACACACACACACACACACACACACACACACACACACACACACACACACACACACACACACACACACAACAGCGCGCACGCGCGCGCGGGTTCAATCCCGGCGCGATCCCGGCTGGTGTACCTAGATTGAGGTGCATGTTAAAGAACCCCAAGAACCACCAATTAATTCTGAGTCCTCCACTGCCTGCCTGAGAATCATATTGTGTCTTCTTCCTGTGCGACAAAAGACACACAGAGAGCTTGTGACTTTTGTGTCGAAGTTCCTGTTTGCGTTACTTACACCTTATTATTTCGTACCAACAAGTCCGCATTGCAAAGCTCGTCCCATGTTTTTCTGGGAAGAATGTGTGTAAACGTGTTTAAGCTGTAGGCCATCTATTACTCTGCTGCAACTATACGCATACAGACATCTCCGTAGCACTTGCAGCATCGCAGTCGTGCCTTGACTGTGAGGAGGTGTGCGACTACTATGGACCATTCGCCTGTTCAATTGACCAGCTATATTCTTCCAGTGTCTAGAATTCGGCCATTAGAGTTTTAGCCATTAATGAGTTTGCAATACACGCTACCAGCCGGCACATTGGCATAAACTATAGCATTTGTCCCCAGAGTGTACTGCTATAAATTACTACAGATAACTCTGGCAATGTGACCGTTCATCTACGATGGGATTGATGACTATTAAACAGATTTCTCTAATCTCTGTACTTGTGGCTTCAGACGTCCTTGAGCCGCCGCTGTATAGCTTAGTGGATATATGGCGCTGAGCTTCTGCGCTCGAGGTCGCGGGTTCGATTGGGCATAAATGCAAAAATGCTCGTGTAGTTAGACTTAGGTGCGCGTTGAAAAAACCTCAGGTGGTCAAAATTGATCCGGTGTCCCCACTATAACGGCGTGCCTCATGATCAGATCGTAGTTATGGCACGTGGAACCGCAGAACTTAATTGATTTCATTTTTCAAGCGTTCTTACGTTTTCGTTTGCTACGTTTTATATGCGTCTATTGGCCTTGATATTTGAAGTAATTAATTTTTTTTTCTAAACACCGAAGGCAATAAGAGTCCGTTCACATGTGCATAATCATTTCATATTGCTGCATTTATGACGGAATATTTTGTTGAAAGTGATTAATTTGTAAAGTTGTAAAGCACGTTGAAGCCGGAAGGAAGACGTTTAGGCAAGTCCATGTACGGCCCATCATTCCCAGGCCGGCTGAACCATCATGCCTGTAGCTCCCATAGTCATGTGCACAAGCACCGGAGTTTGCTCTAGTATTTTTTGTAGGAATCTATGTGTCACCACTTCACTGCGTGAAAAAAATGTCTAAGAGCCGACTATCGAACGATAACAATTAGACATGCAGGAAAGTGGCCTCCTTTCTTGCTGTTTTTTTTTTTTTTTTGCACTGCGATAACTGTCTAAATGATAAAAAAAAAACACTCCTGAGCAGGCAGTGAACACAACGCAAAAGCACTCTCCGTCTATAGAGATGACCAGCAGTTTCATGAACAAAACCCGTAGGAAAGTGCGAGCGCAGCATAAAAGGCTCTCCCGCTATCGACATCCCATCGAGAGAACCGCCCACGCAAGCCCTCACCCTCCCGTGAAAAACAACTCGCTGGCAGCTTCGGATCGACCGGCGGATTCCAGATAAATGTAGGAGCTTTCACGCGTGGCCAGCCGCCATTCCTGGTAACTTCGTCTTGTCCTGTTTATGACGGCCTCTGTCTTGACAGCGCCAATATATACGGGCGCGCTATTTCGTCGGAAAACTTCGCGCCCTCTCGCGCCGAGAGGAGAAACACACTGGCGCCCTCTCGTGCCAGTGTCTTTCTCCTCTCGGTCGTGAAGAACGGTGCCGTGGATCGGCCACGCGCCGCTGCTTGCTATCGGGAACACTTATTGCAGTTATACAACCGCCGTGGAGGTTTCATTTTATCATTGTCGTTGCTGTTGTTGTTTCAGTCGTTGCAACGCTCGTTGTGTGCTTACGTTTGAACGAAATGTTTGTCCTCTTTGTTTTGGCTGTTTCGTCGCTTCCTCTATATACGAGTGGGGGAGAAAAAAAAAGTGTTTTCTTCAGCGGCGCATGGCCGGAATCCATTTGCAACCAATTTCTTCGTTTTTCCCTCTCGTTTAGCGCTCTCGAGCAGCGAGTCGCTCGAGCTATTTCTTTTGCGCCGTAGCTCCGCGGCCCTCCGCCCGGGGTGCAAAGGAAGGCTTTCGGAAGCCATTTCAAGCGTGACGACAGTTTCATTTATAATATTCGAACGATGTGCTCCCCGACGCTTTGTCATGCCCTTCCCCCTCCCCCCTCCTTCTCTCCCCGCCAGTCTCCGCCAGTCTGTAAATGCGGCGAAGCTTTCTCCCCCGATTTTCTTTTTTTCTCTCTCTATCTTTCCTGCTTCTGTTCCAATTCCTTCGTATCCGCGTCACCTTGACGTTTTGTTGAGCGTCCTTCCTTTTGAGTCTCCTTTCTCTCTCTCTCTCTCCTCTCTCTCTGAGCGGGTATCGTTATTTCCTCCCTGCGCACCTCTTATACGACGCTCATTGTTACGTGTCTAATGGAAAGCCTCCTTCGATGTCTTTTTTTGTATTATTAAAGTTATAATCTTCGACGTTTCTTACGCAATATCCTTCTTATATACTGGTCTCGACTAATTTTGTTATTTTCTTGTACCTTTCATTTTTTTTCTGTCTCTCTCTCTCAGGCGACCAGATACATCGCTCGAGCCAGAAGCTCGTTTATCTGCGCGAGCTTTCCGCAGCTGTGGCTACGGCGGCGGCTGCCGCAGCAGCAGGCAGCGTTTAGGCCGCCAGGCGGGCGACATTGACGCATGCCTCGGGTATCAATCTCATTTTCCCCTTGAAGGCGCGCCGCGGCGCGGTTATATGTACAACGCAGCGCGCGCTGACGGCAGCGAGCTTTCCTTTGTTGCCGCTCCGTCTAATTTTCTTCTCTTGCATTCCTTTCCTTTTCGTTAACTCTGTTGTGTCTGTCTGCAAGCTTGCGTGGCTCGCAATTTTTTTTTATTTATTGTCCGGTATTTAGTTTGCTGAGGGCGCATTGTTGTTCACGCGCTGTGGACGCTCTTATAGTCGCGAGCAGTCTTGTGTGCTACGGTGGGGGGGGTTGCGAAAAGTATAATAATAAAATAAAGTAAAAGCGATGGGGGAAAAAAAAAAAGAAAGAAGGGCGATGCGCTCCGGCGTGAAAACGATCTTTCTCCGTCATCCGTGTCCTCGTTGAATTCTATGTATTTCTGCGCCCAGTGAGACGCGTTTTGTGCGCGCGCGACCTAGCAAAGTGGTCGGGTTAAACGTGTCGCATCAACGGCTTCTTCTCGTTCGCTCTTTCGTCACGAAAGAGGAATTTCATGTGGCACGCTGTCATTTCCTTGATTCATTGTTTTTTTTTTCTTTAAGTTGTTTCCTTTTGTTATTATTATTATCATTTGGTTGCGAAGAGTGTGTGTGTGTGATGCTTTGAGACCGCCAAGAAGTCGCGCTAAGCGTCGCGGTTTGGAGCGGTCTGGGTCGGTGGCAACGGGCCCAGAGTTCGGAGCTCTTTCGAAGGCAGGCCCCTGAGGCTCTGCCATTGTGCTTGCGCTGGCGTAAGCGAGTACACTCGTAACAGCGTAAAAGTAATTGCCTACGCATGTAACACCTCGGCAGACTTATATATATATATATATATATATATATATATATATGTGTGTGTGTGTGTGTGTGTGGTGTGTGTGTGTGTGTGTGTGTGTGTGTGTGTGTGTGTGTGTGTGTGTGTGTGTGTGTGTGTGTGTGTGTGTGTGTGTGTGTGTGTGTGTGTGTGTGTGTGTGTGTGTGTGTGTGTGTGTGTGTGTGTGTGTGTGTGTGTGTGTGTGTGTGTGTGTGTGTGTGTGTGTGTTTGCGGGAAGTCCAGCAAACTTTTATCGGAATGATACACTGCGTTGGTCTGGCGTCGGAGTTGATGCACTGTGGGCACGCCACTTTACAGGTTGCAATGTGACGCGCACAACGTTATTGTTCGTGGATCAGACTCACAGGTATTTACAGTACTTTCTTGTTTGAAAGGAGATCAATTAAAAAAAATTCATGAGCACCTTGACAAAGCCCTCATCCCTGTACATAGCGACACGGGAACCAGCAGTATGTGACGAAAGAAAGAATTGTAATGGCAAAAGGTCATATAAATGAAATTATTCAATAGTTCGATGTACGGACGCGCTCCACATAAACACGCCATGGAAAACCAGTGGCTAATAAATGCTACAAAGCGAGTGCACGGATAAGAAAGCTAAGTAAAAAAGAAATATTGGGCAATTACATTTAAAAAAGGCAGGAGTCGTATATCGCAAGAAAAGGAATAATAAAACATTTCAAACCAACACAAATTGAAATAGAAAAATGTATTTTCAAGGCAATAAGAAATTGTTTATCTGAAAAGTGGTACAAAATGTTAGTTAGATTAACTTATCTTAATAATTATAATAACTTATTATAGTTATTAGCATGTTGTTTAATATTTAAGAATGATGTAACCAATCATTTGCGGAGTGTATAGTTTGTCTGAGGACGCGGTATGTGCCAGTACTTGTGTACATGAGGGGAGTAGTGAGGCATGTTTTCGTTTAGGTCTGATATTTCGTCTAGAGTATTAATATTAGCCTTACGTTCCTTGGTAAAAGCGTACGATAAGCGGTATCATGTAAAAAAAACAACGAAAGCTTGATTATACCGAGCTTTTTATACAATGGCTCAGAGGGAAAGTCACAAGGCATATTACAATTACAGTGGACAATTCTATTCCGGAGTAAAAACAATCTATTTATATTTGTTGCGGAAGTGGTTCTCCAGACGAGACAGCAATAGTTAATGTGGCTGAGGAATAACGAGTTGTATAGCAACATCTTTGCCTTCGTGGATAGGTATTTCACTGTGTAAGGCTGACCAACTACCTGTGATATAGTTTGGTTACTAAAAAGCTTATGTTTTTTTTTTCATCCACGTTCATTTCCATTAATTTTTATTTCTTTGATTCAATTAGCAAGAACAAGCAATTTCCCCTATGTTGTCCTTGGTGTCAGTGTTTGTTGGCTTCTTTTGATAAGATTAATAAAAATCAAACCCCTCTGTTCCCTTTCTTCTCGTTCATTACATAACGAAGGTCTCGAATCCGGCAACATGGATGCCTTCATGTAGCATATGTGGGTTTATTGACCAGTTGCCTTCACCCAAAAAAGATCACGTACTCGTGACGCCTGCGGCAGAAAGGACGTTCCACATCCGCCGCCAAGGTTTGTGAGTGGTGGCGCTGGCTAACACTCCCAGGGTTAGTTGTAGTAGTAAAACATAAATACCCCGGTAAGTGGATGGGGAAACGGCGCCGTGGTAGCTCAATGGTAAGAGCATCGCACGCGTAATGCGAAGACGTGGGATCGTTCCCCACCTGCGGCAAGTTGTTTGTTCATCCATTTTCATTTCCATTATTTTATCAGTTCTTTAATTCAATTAGTAAGAACAAGTAATTTCCCCTCTGTTGTCCTTGATGTCTGTGTCTGCTGGCTTCTTATGATATATATATATATACATACATGTCTGTCCACCGACCGAAACTGTTGGGTAAATCAAGATAACCGCGAAGTTGTGCTTCTCATCTATATATTGATTTATCTATTTCCATCACAGAATTTGCCGTTCGAACGAACTATAGTGCATTTTGTAGATGTAAACATCAGGGTAGTGTGCTCAGCACAAACTATATATTTTGTTTTGGGTCAATGTAGCAATATTATTCACGTAGATATTGAATAGCAGCAGTCCTAATCTTATTCCCTGAGAAACGCCTGACTTGCTGATTTGCATCTGATATGAGTTGTTGTTTATCCGTAGATGCTCGCTTGTACGACCTAAGTACCATGTCGAACGAGCTCTAAAGCAACACCAAGAACGCCGTACTAAGAAAGCTTCGCCAGTAGTAGCTAATTGTTTACACTATCAAACACCTTAATTCTGCTACCTGCCCGCATTCATTCGTCTCCAGTTATACCTCATTAATTGTACGCTCTTAGGTTTAAACTTTTAGAGATAATTTTGTCTCTCAGATAACCAATGCTGTCAGGAAAATTTATTTTTGTATCGACAATCCTGATGGCGGCAAAATTCAAATAAGCGAGTGAGTGGAGTTTCAGCGCATAAAAGTTGAGCCGATGCTCCGTCAGAGACGAGCAGGAGAACTGCCGGACAAGAGGATGCTGTCACCGGAAATGCGTTCGGTTTGTGTGCAGCATGAATCATTTGTTCATAGCACGTTTGAGGGCACTAACGTCGCTGTGCGCAAGCGCCTAGTCACGTGGTACTTTTTGAAAGCTCGCGCCCAATTTCCTTGCAGCCCAGGAAACTTAACATCACTGCAGCTATCTTCACGCAAAGAAATCATTTGAATATTTCTCGATATGCTCTACAACTTCTCAATTGAAGATTTTGCGTTTAAAGCAGTACCTTAAAAGTTGGTTCATTAATTATTTCTAAGAAATGACAAAATCTAATAATAAGAACTACTTTGAGTTGCTCGAGAGGACAGTGAACGATACTGAATTGGCTTCTATCTGGTAGCACACGCCTGGGTTTTTCAAAGCTTGGCACAAGTTAACTCAAACGCCCTGTACGTATATCCCATGCGGGCGATGATGAGTTTGCAAGTCTTCAAATGCGTTCAGCAGTGATAAGTTCGCAGTAGTGAACTGTTTTGCCTGTGCATGGCGTCATAGAGTGCTGTGCGATAACTACAGGGAATATAGCCACTTCACGGAAAACACTCGCCGTGTTTGACCTGAGCTCCTCCTGCGGATGTTTCTTTCCATTTTCAAATATTTCGCGTTTTTTATCTTTTTACTCTTTCATTGCCATGTATTCTTGTTATGTCATCGACGCGCCAAAGACGGTTCCTTCCACTCCTATTGGCTCAAAGTAGAAACAATAATAATAATACTAAATAGTTCATGTCAGTAACTGTCACAATGGGGTCATAAGGTTAATGGGAAGCTAAGCAAATTTTCATGGGCGGCGCATTGATTGCGCGTATGATTAATAAACGTTATAGTGTCCCGCGTATTGGTGCAGGGAGAAAAAAAAAGGAAAAGAAAAATGGTTCGACACCCAGCGCCTACGTACGAGTTATTTAACGCCAATTCGATGACGACAAGACATGAACAAATGCGTCATCAAAAACTGCGAAGCAGGAAGCCCGCGACGAGCAGCGAACCGAGACAGCGCATAAAACTGATTCATCGCGTGCCAAGAGACTGCCCGCTCGGGAGCCTGCCAGCGTCGAAACGCATAACGCGTATTCGTTTGCCGCTCACTTTGGACCGTTTCGTGCTTCCGAACCATGCGGCGGAGAACAAAACAATTGGGCCAGCCAGCCTCGCGAGACAAAAGCAACACGCCGCATTTCGTTATATGTATACCACCACGCCGTCGTCTCCCTCCCGCTAACCCACCGACTTCGGTGTATTTCTTTGCGTTTCTTTCTTTCTTTTTTATTTCCTGACCATTTTCGCCGATTCTACGTTTTCTCGGTCTTCTTCTTCTCAGGGGGGAAAAAAAAGCACAAACGTACCACACGAACGAGGAAACATCGCGTTTCGCGAGAGGACCACGAAAGAGAGCATATTGCGCGATTCAACGCGAGCCCAATTATTTCCCGAATGCGTGATTCCCTTCGTCCGCTGCCGTTGAGCGAAGACAAAAGCCGGCCTAACGAACCGTAAGGACAGTGGCTAGACTCGCCGTCATCGCTTCTGCCCACGCACGAGCAGCACAAACGCGGCCGTTTTCCCCTGATTCACCGCTCGTCTTGTCTCCATTCCACAACCCCCTCCCCCCAATCTTTGCCCATTGCTTATTATTTTATCTATATATGCTCAGGCTGCGCGAGATGCGTCATCAGCAGGAAACGGGCTCTCGGAGTAGATGCATACTTCTGTTCGTGTCCGTATATGCGATTTAGCGGGTTGTCCGTGCGTGCGCGTCCCCTGGCATGCAAGTACCCGCGCGCGGACTCAACCTGAGAGACGTGCATGTATACAGCGCTGTTGACGGCCAGTCGAGAAGAGGAGGAGGAGGAGGTTGCGCGTGCGACTCTCGAGCAAAACAGGCGCGCGTATACGAGCGCGTGCACGTACGCGTATTTGAACGGACCACGGGCCGTACTGCTTCGGGGCATAATAAGGGAGGAATTATCCGGCGGCGGCATTGAGGTTGAAACACGTAAGCGGGCCCCAATTAGGCCGACAATCGGCCAGAAAAAAGAAATATGTAAAAAAAAAAAAAAAAACACGGGCCCTGGACAAAGGAGAGATAGAGACAGAATTGAAGGAAAAACGGGCGCAAGCAGGCCCCGTGGTTGGAAGAAACTGGCAGAATTAAGGAAACCGGCGCATGATAAGAAATAGTAGGAGAGAGGCCGGTGATTGCCTAATTTAAACGCACTAACCTTGTTCCCAAAAGCGAGGGAAAAACGCCGAGCGTGGGCGTATATACGTGAGAGATTATAGCTGTGGAGGGAGAGAAGACCGGAGGTGCAGGAGGCAACTGCAGCTTGCTTGCCACCCACGGTTCTTATGCCTCTCTCCCTTCAGCCGCTATACTCCGCTATTCTTGATTGTCTGACGAAGCCCCGCGCTCGTATATGGGCGCTCGTTATAATACTAAGCCTTGCTCAATTTAGGATGTATACGGCCTCCGCCAATTGGCTGTTTCGTAGTCCGCGGTTTCAGAGCGTGCGCGGAGCTCTTTCCGAGCACAATGCTGATTTGTGACTCGCGGAGACGGGACACGCAGTCCTTTCGCATATAGGCTGATTCAGCGGCGCGCCCAGCAGTGTCACGCAAACGAACCTACTAAGCCTGTGGGAGAAAACGTGCGTCATGTCTCTTGTACATCATGCCTTAACGGCGCTCCATTGAAGTTGTTCGGAAAGTCACCTTGTGAGAGGTTGTGAACCATGAGAATAACCATTATATAGGACAAAGGAGGAAGTAAACCGTTCATCAGTTTCTAAGCCGTTCCACTGGCATACCTCCCCCTCCCCCAACCCAATAAAAACAAAAACAAAGCGAAAAAAATAAACACGACAGTCGACATCACTGCTCCTATAGCTCGAAGACGCTCGAAATTACTTAATAGGCAGTGTTGCCAAGAATTTACAGTGAAGTAGCAGCCGAAATTCTTCTTGTCAAAACCACGCGCGTCTTAAGAAAACGTCACTTCTTCCGACTGCGGAACGGAGAATCCGCATGCCATCACAACCGCTTCGCGTTTGTGTCCAAATCCGGAAGTGGGAATAAGCCCGATGTACGCCTGGCACCACTGCAGTCACCAAAGTAGACATTTAGGGGTCCGGCAGAAGCAAGCAAAAGATTGAATGCACTTTCTGCTTCCAGCTTATTTCCACTCTACCAGCAAGTTCTTGCCGCCTTCCGCACGATGTTTGTCCCGCAAAGAACAGGAATCTGGCCGTAGAAATGCATGATCGCGCTAAGTACGTTTTATACTTCAAAATGGGGACCTCTTGCAACATTCACGTGCATCTGCATACGAACTAAATCTGTTGTTTCGACGCAGAAAAGGGGAAAAAAATATGCAGATCCAACGCACATGCTGGAATGTAGAGGTGAAGCGATCGCTTTAGTGAAACAGTAATTTATATGCTTTACAAAAAATCGGCGATGGGCGTACAATTTTGTTTACTTTCATCCTAATTGCAACGTGTATTCTCATGCAATGTTTTTGTTTATCCACCGCAAAGGTCACAACTTTCTTCTCGTGCCATTTGTATGTTTATGCACTGTACACATTGCTCACAAGCTATGCGGAAATGCAAACTCCAAATCAATCGGTTGTAGAATGTGAGACGTCTGTACGCAGCGATGTCACGAGGACGATGATGCGATGTATGATACTTGTCGAGGGAAGAATAGTGATGACAGGTGTGCGCACGGAAAAGTACACGGATCAAGCAACATATATTAATTCTGTACCGAACGAGCCCACCGCCAGTGGCACATACCGAATGGCTAAATACAAAAAAAAATTAAGGTAACTCATAGAATCTGTTAATTGATCCACTATTCTATTAACAAGTCAGTGTGCTTTAGAGTCTAGGTTTTATTCAGGAATTTATTTTTGTATTTTTTATTTTGTTGCGCAGAACTATAACCGCACTGCCAGTATACCTTCTATGAAATCTAATATCTCTCTTCCATCACTAGCATCCCGCCGAAAAATTTTCAGCTTGAACTTTTTTCATCGGCTTTACTATCACCCGACCCTCCGTGACGAATTCATTCTTCAGCCACATTATATATCTGACCGTGTTGACCATCGCTTTAAGGTTGGTATCGAGCCATGTCATACTAAAACCTTTCTTTACTCTTTTTTACCTCGAACTTCACAAGATTGGAATCGCCTTCCTTCCGATTGTTTCCATTAATGATAACACCCGATTTAAATCTGTCTTAGCTAACATTGTATAATTAGGTGTTACCATGCCTTGTCATATTATTGTGCACTATGTTTGTTCTCTACCCACTCCCCTCTGTAATGCGTCGGCCCTGAGGGTAAATAAATAAACAGAGGTACGCCTACTTACATTACATTGTCGGTCAGCCATATATACAAGGGTTATATAAGGTCCTTTGAGGGTACTTTCATTCGGTGCTCACATAACCTTCGTGAATATATCCACAAACATATCCGCCAATATGCTGTACGACCTAGCAGGCAGCAGCCACGCCAAACCTGGTAGAGCAGGCAATAAAAGCTTCGTTCCAAAGGAAAAAAAAGAAAAAAAAAAAGAAGCGGGAGGCTCTGACTTAGCCGTGGTGTTTCACACAGAAGATGCACCGTGAGCTGCCTTGAATATTTCGCGAATTCCGCGCACGTATAAAGTTGCGCGGTATTCGAACAGTCCAACATAACCATCGCCGCTCGCGCGTAACCTGCAATACAAATTACATTTGGCTGCATGCAAACTGCACTGAGTAGTTAGAACGAGCTGCACTTTCTCATGTTTGTCATGACTTTTGGGGTCTTATCGCAAGACGTCGCACTGTGCAGTGTCGTTTTGAGCCCATTGATTTCGCCTCAGTACCCGTGGCTGTCGCGGCTCTGTGCTACAAGCAAACCTTCACTCGAAATGTCAAATACACTTGTTTTTTTTTTTTTTTTTTTTTAGTTTGTCAACAAAAGTATGCTTTCGAGAGTGTAAGACGACGTTTGCAAGCTGCCTTGCAATAAATGAACGTACTTGTGCTAACCTCAACTATTCTTTCAGACATTACGAATACAGACAGGCAAGAAACAGGGGCAGGTATTAGCAAACTTCTTTTATATATAGGCTACGTCAGGGGTTTTCTCGATGACCGACTTTCGGGCGCCCGACACTCATGATAGCGATTGGATGAATAGCGCAACGCTCTCCGCGGTGGTGACCAATGCGAAGGGCTTATAGTAGTTAATGAAAGTTTCGCTAATACGGGGACAGATAAAAAAAATAAGAATCAAGAATCAAGTTGTGCACCTGCTCTACGCGGACCAAAGCACTTCTGTCCGGGCTGCATGCAGAGCTAATTTAGATCTGGTAATGAATAATTTAAACTAACAGATTTATCATTTCCAGCTCCATTATTCTCTTCACCTTTAAACCACAGCTCTCAAGGACGTGGATATGAGCCGATTCACGTAGGTTTGTCGAAGGCAATCGCAAGGATGCCTGTTCTGGTACAAAGACCACAAAATGGCGCTCCAGCTTGTTCCGACTGACACTAACTCTAAAGTCACATTCGGTTGATATGTTCACGGCATTGCGCTTTTGCAAACAGACGCAGAGGCTGGGCCCTCTCCTGATCGAATGCGAATATCCCATATGCGATGGTCATGCGTAACTCAGAAGTATATTGCGATCTCTTGTCCACGTTGCCTGTCCACAATATGCGGCATATATGCCTTCCATTCCATGATGGTTCCACGTGGACGAACCGTTACGATATATATAATATAGAAAGAGAACTTGAGCGATGCTACAAGGTAAACAGAACACGTATTTAATTTCAACAATTTCGAGCGGTGGACCGGTCTTCACCAGGATATACGCAGCGACACTTTTTTTGTAAACCCTGAGTGATGAAGACCAGTCCACCGGTTGAAAATGTTGGCATTATATACTTGTTCTGTTTACCTTGTAGCATCGCTCAAGGTCTTTACGTCTGAAAGGTAGCCTGAGGAATTTCTCTTTACACACACACACACACACACACACACACACACACACACACACACACACACACACACACACACACACACACACACATAAATATATATATATATATATATATATATATATACATATCAGCGAAGCAAAGAATCACAGGAGCCGGCACAGAAGTAGTTCAAAAAATAGAAGCACGTAGGAAAAACATAACAGGACTTTACTGACGTTGCGGCCGGGGTCCGGCCTTCACTCTTGATGAAGGCTGGACCCCGGCCGAAACGTCAGTAAAGTCCTGTTATGTTTTTCCTAAGTGCTTCTATTTTTGAGCTATATATATATATATATATATATATATATATATATATATATATAATGAGAAGAAAGGAAACCGAGGGCCCGATTTTTATTAGTCATATAAGCAGCCAACGAACAAAGACACCAAGGATAGACAGACAGACAAAGCACTTTATTCACTAGGTCCTGAGAAGCACTGCCCTAGGGCAGAGCTGCACACCAAGGATAGCGTATAGAGGAAATTACATGTACTTAATAATTGAAGAGAAGAAATGATGAATTAACGGAAATGAAAGTGGATGAAAAAACAACTGGCCGCAGGTGGAGCACGAACCCACGTCTTCGCATTACGCGTGCGATGCTCTTACCAATTGAGCTACCGCGGCGCCGTTTTCCCATCTTTGTGGGGTATTTTGGGTATTTATTAGGGGTGTGCGAATATTCGAAACTTTCGAATAACGAATCGAATAGTGTCCTATTCGATTCGGTGATAAGTAGAGTTACTGTATATGCTCCCCTTGGAGAGCAGAGTCGCGCATCTGATTGAACGCGCCGCTTGCGCCCCTATTCGCCAAATCTGGTCCCATGCGCAAAAAAAAACTAGACTTTGAGGGAAAGCCAACTTCACAGCTGCGCCTGCATCATAGAGTTTATATGGCCTGCACTGCCGCCCGCTTCGCCACCATCGTCGCGAACCTCTGTCAGCTGCAGCCCGCCGCGCCACCGCCTTCGCGGAATTATTTAGGGGCTTTACGCGTAATGAAGGAGCAAGCACACTCGGCAGCTGAGCCGCGCCGTATTCCGCATTCAAGAGGAGTGGCTTTTCTGCTTAACACGGATGCGTAGGCGGGCAAGATGGCGGACCTATGCGCAACTCTGCTCCCGTAGGGAGCATATACATTTAACTCTAGTGATACCTATTCGAAAAGCATTCGATTCGATTCGCTTCTGGCACCACTCGATTCGTATTCGATTCGCTCTCAAAAATCCCTATTCGCACACCCCTATGCAACTACACGTAGTGCCATCTTCATATCTGCGTTTAGGCAATGAAACTCAGTTTTTACCACGCGTCTACGCATGCGCAGATGGTGCGGGACAGTCATACTCGTCGAAGCGCGGCCAAGTATATAGGTGTTCTGTGGCGCGGCGCCGAGCACAGATATATCTTCTCCAGACAAATATCGGTGCTCTGGCTGCCTCACAACAATGCGAAACGATGTCTATCAAGGCGAAAATAGTGAGCCAAGTGGACGCGCGTCTTGTAGGTTTAAACCTTCCATGCCGCCATTCCTCTTTCGTGCGCCGGCAACTGTACGTGTTGTTTAGCTTTAAGGGTTTCCCAGCTAAAGTTAGCGAAGCTGTTCAAAGAAAAAGAACGATTTAAAGAGCTCCATGCAAGGAGGAGGAGGAATAAACTTTATTCAGAGAAATGAGCAGAAGGTAATATCGTCCGAGGTGGGCGGCGTCCTTAGTCCAGGATGCCGTGGGCCTGAGCCGATAGCTTGGCCCTGCTCACCAGGCGATGCTGGTCTTCAGGGCTCGGGCTTGTCAGCTGGGCCACCCACTGCTCGACGGTTGGTCCGGTGATGGGTGGTGTCGATGGGTTTTGTCGACATTCCCATACCATGTGGTAGAGGGTATTGGGCGCAGACCAGAAGGCGCATTTGTGAGTATAGCTCGTAGGATACATGGCGTGTAGCAGGGTGCCGTGCGGGAATGTGCCGGTCTGAAGTTTACGGAAGATCACCGCCTCTTCTCTTGTCAGTTTGGGATGCGGGGGTGGGTAGATCTTCCTACCCCGTCTGTAATGACTCAGGATATCGGCGTATCTTTTCGGGACGCTATCATGTTGGTCTACCGGTGCTCGTGAACCCGGTGGGATGGCCCGGAGAATGTGATCTCGGGCAGCGGCGTTAGCCGCTACATTACCCGCCAGGGACTCGTGTCCCGGGGCCCAGACAATGTACAGTTCTTGAAGATTGTCTAGATTTTCAAGGATGCTCAGGGCTTGTTTGGAAATGCGGCCCTTTTGGTAATTTCTACATGCTGTTTGTGAGTCCGTGATGACTGTGATGTGATCTTCCTCTCGCTTGCCCGTAGTGGCCGCCAGGGCTATCACCGTTTCGTCCGCGCAGTCGATGTCTGGAGTGCCTACCGAGGCCGCTGCTACCTCTTGTCCTTGGCCGTTGATCACGCTGATAGCGTGGGCCGCTCTGTTCTTGTACTTTGCCGCGTCGGTGTATCTGACTTCTCCTTGTTTTGGTCCTTTGTAGGCCTTACGTAGAGCTTGCACTCTCGCTCGCCTCCTTTCTCTGTTGTATTCAGGGTGCATGTTTCTCGGGATGCTGGCCACCGTGATCTTCTCCCTCAGGGGTAGAGGAACCCGCTGTTTTCTGGACTCATATTCGACTGGGTAGTCCAGTCGTATTAGGGTGTCCCTGCCCGTGCTGGTGAGTTTGAGTCGCTCTATCTGGCTCGTCTTGTGGGCCTCTGCTAGTGCCTCCCAAGTATTGTGGATGCCCAGGCTGAGTAGCTTCTCCTTCGACGTCGTCGGTGGAAGCCCCAGTGCCAGCTTGTAGGTCTTTCGTATTAGGGTGTTCGATTTGTCTCTCTCGCTGTTCTTGAGACCCAAGTACGGGGTGCCGTAAGTGACTCTGCTGATTATCAGGGCTTGTATTAATCTGATTGTGTCCTGCTCTTTCAGGCCCTGCTTTTTGTGAGTCACTCTTCGCACCAAGTGCGCGACTTGGGTAACTGTCGCTTGCAGCTTTTTAATGGCGGCGAGACCGGCACCGTCCTTCTGGAAAGTGAGGCCCAAAATACGGAGTACGTCCACCTTGGGTATGTTGACTCCATGTTGGGTCAACGTTGGGGCCGGCCTCTCCTGCGGAGGCCGCCCTCTTGTCCTCCTTCTGAGGACCAGGAGCTCCGACTTTTCCGGCGCGAATGAAAGACCGCAGCGGTGTAGATAATGCTCGGTCATGTCGATGGCTTCCTGCAGGGCGTCTTGTTGTTCGCCCACTCATCCCGTGCACGTCCATATGGTCAGGTCGTCTGCATACATTGCGGGACGGATACACCCCTTATGTTCTCCAAGAGGTTCGGCAATCCCCTCATCGCTGTATTGAACTGCAACGGGGAGATCACCGACCCCTGGGGGGTTCCTTTCTGTGGTATTTGGAACTTCTCGGTCCTGAGGTTCCCCAGGCCTATGGTCGCCGTTCTACCCGTCAGGAAGTCCCGGACGTAGTTGTATGTCCGCCGTCCGCAGTTGGTATGCTGTAGGCTGTTTAGCACTGCTTCGTGCAAGATACGACTTAATACCTGCGGTGTTCGGTCGTCAGACCTTTTAAAACCGAACGCCGAAGTCATATAATTGTATCTGGCGCGATGATATTTTTATTTACTTTAACCAGCCTGGCTAAAGTTAGCTGGAACACACGGTATAGTGAATGCGAGGCAAAAGCTTCATGCTCCCGCATTAGCCATGCATGCATTCGCGTGCCGCTTTGCATCCACTCCCCAAGTGTTTTTTAGTACACTCTAGTAAGAGAGCCTTCATGCAAGTGCTCCTAGCATGAAGGCTCCCAACACACAGTGGCCCGATGTCGGCACCTGCAGCAAAAAATTGGAAACGCACGGAAGTACTCACGGTGTAACAAGACGCTGTTCAACTTGGCTGTTGAAAATAATAATTTTCAGTTTCTTGCAATTTTATGTTAAAAGACATGTGTTTTGTGTGTTTGTATATGGCAAAACTGAAAGTGTGTTGTTGTTTTCCTATTATACATTGAAATAATACATAAAATAAACATATGGAAACTGGAGCTACGTTGTAGAACAAACGGGTCTACTCGAGCCACGGCCACGCCAGCGAGCGTTTCCGCCTAACATTGCGCTTTAGCACGATCGAGGTAGTTTCCCCGCAGAACAAACTTTGTGTAAATATTAATGACCGTTTTGTCTCACTTCTCTCTATGAAAAATTCCCAGCTGCTTTGAAGTGTTCGGAAGCTGCGTGCGTTAGTATCTCCTCTATACCTTGCATATGCCCTAATTGCCAAGCTGATAATCTCTGTATCTATGGCTTTGTATCACTTCTTGGATTTTGGTCGGCGAAAAGTTGTTCATGTGTACCATTTACAAACGTTCCTTCTGTTGTTTCTTTTCTTTTCTTTCTTTTTTTAGTGGCACGAGCATCGAGTGACATTCTTGATTCTGGCGCAATACTTCCGGTTCACCTCCTGAGAGGACCGGGGACGAGATTCAAAATAAATCAGAAAAAATAGAACAAAAACAATAGTACAGTACAAAATTCATGGGTTTCAATGCATATATGATACCAGAACATAAGTTTAGTTACAAGTTGAGTTACTGAAGTGTCTGGAGTAATTAGAATTAATTAGAAATCCCTGATTACCGGCGACAAAATTCTAAATAAATCAGAAAAAAATAAAAAAAATAGTACAGTACAAGATTCATGGGTTTCATTATAGATATCAGAGCATATGTTTAGTTACAAGTTGAGTTACTGAAATGTCGCAGGGAGTAATTCGAATTAATTAGAAATCTCTGATTACCGCACACCAAAGCACAGAAGCGTAGACTTTAGAGACCCGCCACGTGAGCACCATTTTGGCGAAATTCTTTGAAATGCGGAAGTAGAAAGCGGAAGTAATGACGTCGTTAATGACGTAACACACGAGAAGTTGGCATCTTTAACTTACTAATTAATGGAAAACAGTTGCCTGGCATAGATTGAACATCTGTTGCAAAAAAAAATTTCAACGCCACTATTTAGCCGCATTAAGATTCAAAGCGTTGCCGTGATAGACGGCTCGATTTATTTCATGGGGGGAAATACGCTTTAGAAGATGTGTGTGTGGAGTCTAGTGAGGAAATAAAACGCAACAAAACAAAACAAGTTGATGCCGATAATGGGCTTTGCTTATTGTTTTCCACAAAGTGGGACGTCAAAGCCATGCCTTCCAAGACTACTTCCATTATAAAGGGATTAAGGCCGTCTATTTCCTAAAAAAAAAAAAAAACTACGCTGCTGTTCTTTTTGTATTTATTTGATAGAAACATCCTTTATCAGCCATTGTGCGCACTGATTGGGAAAGACGACGGAAGTGCTGGCAGTTCAATTGTTCGGATAAACTGCTCTCAGGGACTGCCAATTCTGTTGTTGTTTTTTATTGTTATCAGTAAAAACTTTCTTGCGTTTTTTTTATCTATTGTTCGTTTTTGGGCTGTTCCTATATGACAATATTTTTGCAAACCTTTCTTCTCAAAACGACACTGTGGAGACTACGAGTTATGAAATAACCAATGATATTGAGATCGACCTTTCTTTGAACCCGCATATGTACACGCTCTCATGATGATGCCACCATAGAAAAGGCCCAGCAGCTATTACCTTTGTTGCGTTTGAAAATGGCTGTGGAATTTTAAGTTTTGCCCACATCTCACAATAGGCCACATTGAACTTCCGCCATGTTTTATGGGTCTGCACGCCCTATGCGGCCTCCAGGGTTGCCCTAAAACCTGCATTAAATTGACGTGGCAGCTGTTTAGAGTTGCATCGCGTACTTGGACCTTGAAGCGACGCTTGCAGAGCGTTGCGTGCAATGAAGGCGTCCTGCAGCCTTTCTCTGAGACATTGGCCTCGACCAGACAGTTTAGTTACTTGTTAGTGCAGGTGTGCTTGTTATTACGCACACGTGTGCACGTGTGCGCGTATTATGTGCGAATGCGTCATTTCATGTGTCACCCCCGTCTTCCTGTGTAGCACGTTAGGCGTATGGCCAGGAAAACATTCATTTCCAGCATCCATTAAAGAATGTTTCTCCCTCTCTCTCTTGCGCGATGTGACTGCAAGTGTATGTTTTACGCATCGCGAAGGCCGCGCATGGAAATCAGGCAAAGGTGGTTGGTCTCTTTGTGTATACAGCATACCGGTCGTTCGGAGTGAGCCAGGCGATTTATGAAAAATTCCCTTATGAGGCATTCGACGCTTGTAGCGACAGGACTGACTTGACAAGGGGGGGCAAGAATGCCTGAACATTAGGGGACAAAAGAGGGCCATGAAGAGTGTGCCGTTATTACGTTGTTATACTCTGCGGCGTTCCGGGGTGCGGAAGTATCGGAAGCCGCTGGAAGAAATATACACCACGACACTCGCCGCTATACACGCGCAACGCTCGCAAACACAAAAGCGCGTATGCATGCACCGACGGGACTCCGTTCTCGAGTGGCTGGTTTCTGAGGCGACAGCGCTTTGAGGCAACCAAGACGACGCGGAGACAGGAAAGGGAGGAGGAGGCCATATTGTGGTAGCGTGCGCGTTCTGACGCCGGCCAATTTGCAAACAATTACTCGTTGTAGCTCCGGAAATCCAAACTGGATTGCTCTCCCTCTGTGCGTACTGGCGTGATGTGGACTCGTGAGCGCGTCTATTACGCGACGCCGTATACATGCGTTCGGTGCACGCGTTCTCGCCGGGTGAGTAAGCGACACCGCACCCCTTTTTTACTCTTTTTCCTGTCGCCATCTCTTACTGCCACCGCGCTTTCCTTTCGTTTCCTGTAATCTTCTGTTTATTTTTGTCTCTCTTTTTTTTTTTTGCGTACGCGTTGCGAAATAACTTTAGGTTGTGGACTGTGAGGTGCACGAGTCGCCTTGCAGTGTGTCTGGAAACACGCGATGACCAGAGATTATTACATTGTTCGCCGTTTCTTTCTTACTTTTTTGTTATTCTCTCGGTCTTCCTTTGAAGGCTACCACTTCTGATTTTCATTTATTTTGTGCCCATTGTTGTGCAAACGATTTCGGCGGTGTGACGGCACATCGGGCTTCCGTGAACAGCCAGTCGCCGGGCCTGAAAATCGTGTGCACGCGACATTCAGTCGGAGTATGCGCATAGTTCCCATCCAACAGTGCCTTAAACCTGACCACGACAGCCTCGGTGTACGTGTTTGTGTGCCACGAAAAGTATCTGTACAAGTAAAGCTTGAATTCCATAAGCTTGCTCGGTATATATTGCTTGACGAAGCAACAATAAGAAAGCTGTACGACGAGTGATTGGCTAATTTTAACTTCGCACAGCTTCATTCGGGATATGAGGAACACTTTTTCAAAGAGCTATACGGCGTTGTGCCTACCTGGAGTTCCCTTTAAACGGTTTATAGGTTTTACGGCACCTATTTTTCCAAATTTTCGTCAGCACGCCAAGTTTTCCTAGACGATTCTCTCAGAAGTTTTCCCTATAGAGCGCACAAAGCGCTAAGAGACAGAGCGTGCACCACGCGAGCTTTTTGTGCACTTGAAGATCTCGCGCCAAGCAGGCCTGGGAGTTAGTTGCACGGAGCAAAATTCAGTCGGTTGTCGCCGAGTATAGGTCTGCGCTATTTGTCGCTCGTGTTATTCGACGCTTTCCGAAGACGGCTTACTCTCACAATTAATTGCAACTCGTCCTTTTCTGACGCTTTCATTGCAAAGTACCGAGAGTGCATATGATTCGATAGGCGGGGCTCGTTAAAGAAATTCAGTATTTGCTCTGCTCAAAGCCGGTGTCTCGAATGCTCGATGCTCAGATCTGCGCTCCGTCACCACAGCGTGAAGCTCATTTAAATTGCCGATTGCTGCAGACTTCGCGGCTTAAAGACTACATAACTAAACAGCTAGCTTCTGTGCTCGGCCTTTTGCGCTTGACTGCTTTTTTCTTAACTACAGTCTCACTTGTGAAGCACTTTAACGTTATCTTGTGCTTATTTGCATCAAACTAGCGGCTTTTGAAACGAATCGCACGCTGATTATGCGCTGTGCCCGAGACCGCGTCCTCACGTGCAGCACTTGCGTTCGTTTCTCTCTCGCCGAACTGTTTCTGCATAGCCTCTCGGAACTACTCATCGAAGAGATCTTCCCATAAACGACTAACACCACAAGCACTTGCGTATATTTAGCCCGAGGCATGAACTTTCTTTTGGTACATTTGGCTGGTCCCTGCCGCGCTCTGACTCGTATAGGCAACGATGCGGAGCCCGCTCTTGGTCGGGGTCAAAGAAAGAGTGACCAAGCTGAACGTGCAGCCCCTTGTCAGAGCAACCTGAAGCCGGAAGAGGAAACACGTCAGCGCTACTTCGGTTGTAAACAAGGTATGCAGGCGCGGAAGCATGCCGCCGTGGCTGACGTCACGCCAACAACGGAAGGTGCAGCAACCACGTGACCGGAACGCCGCCAGATCTTGGTCGCACTCTCAGGTGGAAGGTGAGCTAGAGCACAGAGCTGGAGCTCTGGCAGTGCTCTGGCGAGCTCGAAAACAGCCAGCTGATTGTACGCTTAATATAACAATGCGTGACCGGTGTCAACTGCGGGACACTTCATGCGATTTAGTATAATAGAGCCTGAAAGTAAATATACTATTTAGGAAAAAAAAACGTGAGCAAATGATAAGAAATGCATAAAGTGATTAGGTAAACGCTTATGTCACACACTCGAGTACAATTTGAAGCCATATTTGTGAGATAAAGGCATTGCCTGATTTACCTTGTTAATGAGATTCGAGACGAATAAAAGTAAAAGAAATACAGGAAGATTAACCAGAGGATATCGCCGGGGGCTATACCCTCTCTTGGAGATCGAGTGCCCCCTCTTGGAGTTCTTCATGTTAACGCACGGAGCCACTCCATGTTTTTGCCTGTCAGGGAGACCTAGAGTCTGGGGCTCTTCCACGAATTCTGGGCATTTTAAGAAGCAATGTTTCATACCACCATCAGTGTGGCAGAACGAACACGTTGGTGAGGGTGATAGTGCCATCTTGTTTCGCCACTGTGACGTTATCGCGCTCACCGCGTGCAACCACGGTGTAGTATTGAGGCTTTCCATCGGATGGATCCCTTGGTCAGGCATAGGGCTGGTACGGCGGTGTCCAAAAGTACCGGCAGTTGTTCACGATAGTTGTCTTTGATAGACGATGGGCATTTTGCGCTACTCTTGCTGTCGGTCTGTACGCGCAAGACTCCCCGAAGGTTCGTTTCCGGTAACGCCGATGTGCGATGACAGCCAGTGAAAGTGCAGGTGAAATACTAAACTGCCGTGCTGCTTGAGGCTGCGTAATGACCACTGTATAAGCGAAAGTCCTTTAGAAATCCTGGTTTTAGTATACCGGGCGTTCTCGGTTGGAGTCCGACCATACCTATACCCGACCGGTTGTAGTTGGCAAGAGTTAAATTTTCGCAAGGCAGCTTCAAATGCTAACCTTTCGCTTCAACCCTCGTAGAAACAACCCTCTCAAGTTGGGCAACCCATGAGGCTCCCAGGGAAGGTATCACGAAAGCTGTAGCGTTAGCCTCTCGTTCCACGTCACCGAGTCATGGGTGAATGCCTGCAGGCAGTGTCCATACATCTTATCGAACTGCTCGAGCACCAAGGACTTGGCGGCCTGTACCAGTTGTGTTCTGCGCTTGGTGGCCATTTGAGTCTATGAGATTGTGATTTACTGTTGTGCATCTGGTAGTTTAACTGCATATGATGTAAATGAGAGCTTGTAATAAAGCTATATAACGAAGTGAAATATCCTATTCGCTGCATTATGGGGGATACGAACGGGAAACATGCAAAAAAGCTCCCTTCCGGAAAAAGAAATCTTCTTGCCGAATACAAAGAACAACTAACACATAGTCCTCGAAGGTGGTTACGTGTTTGACGACTCAAGCAAGTTTTTTCTGCTAAAGTGCCGCTAATTACCTGTATGCGGAATACTATAGGCTGCCAAAAAAAAAAGGAGAGAGAGAGAGAAAGAAAGAAAGAAAAGAAAGGAAATGCTTGAGTTCATCGAACAGTGGTTGCTAAGCGCTAGAAAACAACAAAAAACAAAGCAAGAAATAACTGCAACGCAGAAATCCCTGGTTAGTGCCAAATTCACCGCCAAAAAAAATTAAGGCCATCTATAACAGCCAGACATGTACGTAACAAATTACACCTAAATAATAAATTGTAATCAATTACGCTTTTTGATAATTTTTAAATAAACGGTTACATTGTTTACTCAGTAATGCCCACTGTAATTCGATTACATTGTTCAGTAACCGATTACATTATTGACAAAACAAGTTTTGACAAGCGACGCAGCTTTCAGCACTTAGATTTGGCGGGAACTGCTGAGTCCAAAGGGATGAAAACATGAACACGAGTTAACTCCTACCTAAAATCAGCGTAGTGAAGCTACACCTCGATCATGTGATCCTGGCAGGCTTGCAGATTTGCACATTTATCTTGGAAGACCGACCTCTGAGCTTTTTTTCTTATAATATTTTTTCTCTCTCCTGGAAGCGCTTATAGGCGGCCTTTATAGGCGGTAAGAGCTGCTGCTCTATTCTTCTCTTGGTGCAGTCTATGAGTGCTCTGATATAAACAGAAGTTTGTGGACATCTATATCGGCTTGATATTGCGTGACTCATAGACACCTATTTTTGTGATTGTAACAGAGAAGCAGTAATTCCAAGACTGAATAATCAGCTTTATTTTAAATTACATTACAAACTTTGTCATATTTTCAAGGAACGTGAACGCGTTTGCTTGCGTCCGCTACAATTAGTCGTTTAAGTCTAAATGGCTAACGAGTGAAGAGCGCCGAGAGGAGGTCCACCAGAGATGTTGGCCGACAAATTGATACCACGCGTCTATGACTCGATTGCGATGGGCACTTCGGAGGTTGATGCTTAGGAATCATGTACCTATATATGTAAGACTTTTCAATTTTTTACCGGCCATATATCGGGAGTGCCCCAGCAACAATGTAGCGCTGCGCTTTATAAAGAACCCAGAGCATCGCGGCATTCAGTAATCGCCATCTTGAGAGCAAAGCGCTTCTCACCAGCGCGCGCACAGAATGCAGAAGACGCATTGAAAGAGAAAAGCGAGCTCGTTCTATTGACTGTATGCAATGTTTATAACAGTAGAAAGGGAAGTATAACGGTATTAGTAATCGATTACTTTTTAGCAATAACTCAATCACTTTCGTGGAGCAGTAATTTGTTAACTGAAATCAATAAAATTTTCAAAGAAGTAATTGTGATTGTAATCGGTTACATTTTTTTCCTGTAGCGTGTGCAAATGTGACAATAGCCGACTAACGTAGCAATAAAGCAGCGTGGCAAAACCTATGTTTTCCAACAGCCATTACCTCACGCTCACACGTCGTCTATACATCGACGGGCTGATGAGACATGGTCGTAACTTGAGCTGAAGCCACATGCAGGTCAAAATACTCTGCGCATTCCGACTTCAATATCGGTGCGCCAATTGAGAGCCACTTAATAGTCTCGCCGACTGCCAAAAGATGGCAGAACTGTCACAGTGTCCCCGACTGGGTTACGTGCGTCAAGCACCCGTTTCCGGCACGCGCAGAAACGTGAATGTAGCACCGATGACATGTCAAGAGTAGCGAGAGCTCGCACGAGGTGAGATAAATAGTCCGTGACGCATATGACTCGCAGTAAAGCTCGCATGCACGTGAACAGGGCAGGAAGGCCCCTCGAGTGTGCTTATATACCATCCCGATACTTGGATGTCTTTATTTTAACGAATGCAGAAACCGAGTCACATAACGACAACAACGCCCCTGTGGCAAGGTGCGTCTGTATACGGTGTAGTATACACATATACGGAGTGTAAGAAACCAGAAACTGTGGGAAACGGCAAGGGGGAGTGAGCCGGAGAGCCGCCGCCAACTCGTCCAGAGCTGCCGCCTTTTGCCTCCTCCGCGCTTTATTCCTTGAGTGGGCGTCGCTTTCGTTGTATATTTTTCGCGGCAACTTATACCTCTACGGACTCCGTTCGTCTCCGCTGGAGCGGAGCTCGAGAAGTTAAGAGCGTTCAGAGAAGCAAGGAGGGGTATCCTTCTTCCGTTTGTTAGCCTTCTCGATTTTTTTCTTTTTTTTTTTTCTTCGCACCGGTTGGTTTGTCTCTTCTTTCTCTCTGGTTCGTTTGTCTGCTTCTTTCTTTCTATATTGCTTTCTTTCTTTCCATTTTTCTCTTTCTTCAACGTGGCTGGCTCTCCCTCTCCTTTTCAGTTTTATATATGAGAGAAGCGCATACGCCTTCTCCATTTCTGATGACTTTTCGGCCACAGCGTGGTCTTTTTTTTTTTTTTCCTTTCGATTTGCGAGTGCGTGTCTTGTTCTCGCTCCCGCGCATGCAGGTATGGGTGCCACGGTTTTCGAGCGCATATACTTGCGGGCAGGGTGGGTGCAGGTGGAAAGAGCCGCTGCTGCTTTCCGGAACAAAGTTCACGCGCCGATTATCCCACATTTAGGTGACCAAAAGCAATGCGGCGCGATCGATGTGAGCTGAAGCCCTCTTAAGCTGAACGAGAGTGAGCAACGTATCTCTCATCAGTTACTATACACAAGCGTGAGCCGCGCTGTCACGTGCCGCACGTGGTGTAGTGACTGTTTGCGCATGCGCAATGCCTCACAGCATCGCACGCTCTGTTTAGGATGATCAGCTTGGTATATACATTGCATCGGTTTCTTGAGCAGCGCTCGGTTTATGTCTCACGCGCTTGGATCTCATTGGTCGAACGGTTTCATACACTTAGCGGTCGTCCGAAACCCGCTGTTGCGCCATTTGACGTACAAACCGTAAGTGATAGCGAGCTAAATCATGCACAAGTACACGAACACAGAAGAGAAAAAATACTGCAGTCTCTAGCATGACAAAGCCTCACATCGCAGCTACTTGGCTATATAAAGTCCCGCATTTTGTCCGGCGACAATCACGGTGCGCTAAAAGGACGACTTAGTAACAGTATAAAAAAAAATATTCGGAACAGACGCTACAGAACTAAACCTCTTCTAACCGGGCGATACAAAATTCGGAATGCCGCGTTTAGTGCGCGCGCGCAGTCCGTGGCTATAAATTTTTATGTATGAGGCGATCATTCTAAAGTTTTTCGTAATTTTTAAAAAATCGCATGTCGCAGATAACATAACAGTCCTTGAGCTGGTTTAGTCATAGAGGCGGACACCACTTGCACGAGAAATGAAAACATGCTCAAATAATTAACAATAGTTTACTAATTACTTTCTTAATTAATTACTCTGCGGTAGATACTGCAATTTACTAATTGTAGCCGATGAGCTTGCAAGGCGTATCCATTTGGAATAAATTACGAGAATGACACAAGTTTGGAGATATGCGCTATCAAACACGCCGTAAAAATACACTGTTGCTCCACTTACTTTTTTAACAAAACGCTGTTTTACGCATTGAAGCAGAAAAGTAATTGGAACGCCCATATATTTCGTATAACACCAGCTTCGAGGTATTAATTTTGGAAGTGTGCGACGAAATTGATTTAT
Source organism: Dermacentor silvarum (assembly GCF_013339745.2). Taxonomy (NCBI): domain Eukaryota; kingdom Metazoa; phylum Arthropoda; class Arachnida; order Ixodida; family Ixodidae; genus Dermacentor; species Dermacentor silvarum. The sequence goes on along the minus strand of NC_051154.1, from coordinate 267,618,891 downwards.
GTTCCAGTTGCTTTTGCGCCTCAGTGCATAGAACAGCGTTTTCTTTCAAAAAATAAGTGGAACAGCAGTGCACTTAGTTTGACAGAGCATATTTTGAAACCGGTGTCATACTTAGAATTCGTTCCGAGTCGATCTGCCTTGCAAACTTAGTATTCGCAATTCGTAAATTGTAATATATCTGCTGTAAATCAACTAGCAAAAACGTAATTAGTAGAATAATTCCTCGAAGTAATGTTCGCCTCGATCATCGAGTAATTTAGTTCAAGGGTTAGAATTATGCTATCTGCTACAGGTGATTTAAAATTTTGTGCAGCTAAAAAAATTACCAACCCTTCCCCTACCGGAAGATGGGGGTAAGCGAAGCATGTCGTTTGTTTCTCCGGTGTCCCTCGGAACGTTTTGCACTGACGAGTGCCACGTTGTGCTCGAACCACAACCGGTCACACGCACTGCAGCTGGCTCCGAAGTTCCGGTTGAGAAAATCGCGTTGAAACCTGGCCGTCGAACCGGGCCAATTGGCGTTGCCAAGGCGTGCACCACCGTTGTCGGGTTCCTGGAGGGCAAGACGGCGCTGACGTTTGGCCTATCGCGCTCCCGCAACTCGGGGTCGGCGGCTCTTCGCTGACGTTTCGCCTGGGCTTCGGAAGGCCTCACGCTAGAATTGGAACGTCGACAACGAGCCCTTTCCCGAGCGAGTTCGTGGCGACGTTGCTCAAACGCAGCCTGTTCCTCGGCGGAACGCATCACGCGCGGGCTTCCCAACCGGGCGCCGAGACTGATCTGAGGCGAGGTAAGCCCGGTGGAGGGCGCGGCAACCCCCTTTTCTTTAAAGTCCCTATATAAGAAAAGCACCGCCATCCTTTGATCAACGCCGCTTCGCTCTCTCCCGTATCTCCGATTGGACGATGATAGCGTGCGCTTTCACTCCTTTATATTTTGTTTTTGTTTTTTTCGCCTCAGCGTCATGTTGAAAGTCCTCTGCGCAGTCGCAGTCGCCGGTGGCGGCGGCGGCGCGCTCCCGGCCTGAAAGCTTCAACGTGGACTTTCTAGGTGCGCCACCGTCGACTTGCTTTCGCAAGCAAAAAGTAAAGAAAAAAACAAGCGCTTTAGGAGAGGAGACGGCGGAGGAAAGAGTAGATTAGGGTGCTTTTCTTATATGGGGACTTAACTTTTCTTCCCTTTCGTTCCCCGCGACACACCGAACGACCCTGATTGGCCGCGCGCGTCCCGTGATCCCGCCCCGGCGCAGCTCGAACAGCTGCTCTACTGTGGGAGCAGCCGGGTTTTTTTGCATGACCGCGGCAACGCCACCGAAACTTGTCAGCCAATACAAGCTTCGCTTGAAAATTTTGGAGGACGCTTAAGCTTCGCTTTAAGAGTGGAACGCGATAGCATTCAAAGATCCTTCACTGTTGGTCAGGCTTCCCGGCAACTGCAGCTTTCATTTTTCTGCACCTTCGCCTCGGCGCGCCGCTGCCGTACGCTGCCGTAGAGTTGTACATGCTCCCTACGGGAGCACAGTTGCGCACAGGTCCGCCATCTCGCCCGCCAACGCATCCGTGTTAAGCAGAAAAGACACTCCTCTTGAATGCAGGATACCGCGCCGCTCAGCTGCCGAGTGTGCTTGCTCTTTCATTCCGCGAAGGCCAGTTCGGGCGGCGGGCGGCAGCGCACAGAGGCTCGCGACGATGGTGCGCGGCGGTTGGTAGTGCAGGCCATAGAAACTCTATGGGGCAGGCGCAGCCGTGAAGTTGGCTTTTCCTGAAAGGGAAGCTTTTTGCGCATGTGACCAGATTTAGCGAATAGGGGCGCGACCGGCGCGTTCATTCAGATGCGCAAGTCTGCTTCCCAAGGGGAGCATATACAGTAACTCTACGCGGCCGAGGAGCTGAGCGCCATCTGGATGGTGTTTTTGCAAGGAACACCGACCGGGCCGCGCCGCTGTATGAATGGCAGAAATGCTGAAAAAGGGGTTTGTGTTTGAGTTTCCACGTAAGAGTATTGTGTTTTCTCGTATATTCAAATTACAATCCGACGCTATCCCTGTAGCTTGTGGTTAAGTTCGTACTTTAAGATTTTTCTGACTCATTTTACTTTGAGAAATTCAATTATTTCACCAGCGCCTCTGCGCCACGCGGAGGTCCTGCGTGGTCGGGGGGTTTCGGGATGATTTTCTTGACCGCGGACGCCGACGCAGATTTTCTGCGACACGAGGCCATTAACGTTGTCGCGTTAAAACACTATATGTATTGTGCATTAGTCTCATGAAAGGGCGTTTAGAACGGGTATACATCGCAGAAACGCAGAGCAACTAACGAGGGGCTAAAAGCGAGAGAGGAAAGGCAGGGAGGTTAGCCAGAGGCGAGTTTCCGGTTTGCTATCCTGCACTGAGGTGGTAGATATAGTGGTTGGAAAGAGGGCAACGAGAGCGAGAAAAAAAAGTAAACAAAAATGAAAACAGGAACAGGTAACAGAAAAGCCGTTCCAATCACAGGCGTTCACACAGGCCGGTCTATCTCGAGAAGTGCAGGGCGCTTGCACGCCCTTCTGATGCGACGTTAAGTAGCGTCGATGTTGCAAAATTGTTTCTTCCGACAGAGGCTTGTCGTCCAGCTCGTTCAGTGCGACGGAAAGCGCTTGTTTCTGCACACTGTACAGCGGGCACCGGCAAAGAACATGCCGAGTCGTTTCCGCGTCGCCGCAATCGCCACATGCTGCGGTGTCGGCCATCCCTACCCGGAACGCGTAGGCATTGGTAAACGCGACGGCCAACCATAGCCTACACAAAATGGTAGCATCTCTCGGAAAGTCTTGTTGGAAGTCGAATGCTTAAGGTTGGATCCAGGATGTATAAACGGGCATGCATAAAATGTGGTTCATTCCACTCTGATGCAGTGCATTGATGAGCAAATAGGCGGATCATCCTTGCAGCATCTGTCTATAGACAGTGGGATCGATAGGCGGTTGTTTTCTGCATGAGCTGAGCGAGCAGCTTGATTGGCACGTTCATTGCCAATGATAGATACCACAGTGACTTGGTAGCCACTGAAAAATTATTCAAGCGAAGCTTGTTATAACTCACAGATTTCGGTGGCGTCCTTGTACGCACAAAATGATCATCATCAGCATTGGCTCGAGCGTCGTCTTCTTCCGCAGCTGGCTCGTTGGCGCCCCCAACCTCCTCGGGCGCCCCTCGGTTTGCGCTCGTACCCCTGCTCCCGCGTTCGTCGTCGTTGCCTGCTTCCACAACTGGCTGCGTATTGCGACTCGGGGTCGAGGACGAGAGGCGGACACTTGGAGCCGGCGAAGAGGAGACGAAAGCTTTATACAGTATGCATAGATATAGCAGGTAACAGCAGGCAATAGCAGTAAGAGTGCACCAGACCTACGGGGCGGCTGGTGGCGACTCTCTCTCACAAAGGGCCGTTTCTGCCTTAAATCCCTTTTTGGCTCCTCGTCGGCAGGAATGAGGCGGGGCGGGTGCTGACGTCAACCGCGTCGAGTTATTCTTTCGTCGCGGAAAAGGCCTGGTGCTGCTTGAAGTCACCCGCGTCGCAGTCTTGATTCGTCGGGGTGATTAGTCGTGGTGCTCAGAAGAACGCAAGGGAAGGGGGGGTGGGGGGTAGGGGGGGGGGGGGGAAGCGCTCGTCACCTCGATGAAAGGCACCGGTCTGGCACAGTACTGCGTTGCCGCTAATCATTCCAGCGTAGAACTTCACTTCTCTTCTGTCGTCGTAATGGGGAGGCCGCGTTTACGGTGGTATGAGCCATTGGTTAAGGAGGTACGTAACGGACAGATTTAATTTTGAAGCACTTTTCTGGAAATCCATCCAGAATGAACGCGCTTGGGAAAGGGCTCGTCGTCGATGTGCCGATTCTAGTGTGAGGGCTTCCGAAGCCCAGGCGAAACGTCAGCGAACAGCTGCGCACCCCGAGTCGAGGGATCGCGATGTTGAGGCCAAACGTCAGCGTCGTCTTGCCCTCCAGGAAACCGACAACGGTGGTGCACGCCTCGGAAACGCTAGCGCCAACTTCCCCGGTGCGACGGCCAGGTTTCAACGCGATTTTCTCAACCGGAACTTCGGAGCCAGTTGCAGTGCGTGTGACCGGTTGTGGTTCAAGTAACAACGTGGTACTCGTCAGTGCAATTCGTTCCGAGGAACAGCGAAGAAACACACAAGCTTCGCTTACCCCCATTTCCTCGACAGGGTAGCGGCTACTGATTTATTTGATATTTAAAATGTTGGTAGGTGCAGTATAGCAAACGGGCGCTTCGGCGTACCATGTAAGCTCTGTGCCTGGAGCCTCCGTGGCACTCCCGAAGCGGCCGTTTACTACTGCAGCTACCAACGTTGGCTACTTCAGCTGTACTACGTATTCCTAGGTGACCTCAAACGTGTACCCGGGAAAACACGACGTGAGAAACGAAAATGACAGAATAATGGTTAACGAAACCGCCCAAAACAAGGTGTTATCTAATTGTGTAAGCTGTGCACAAGGTAACTTTTATTTTGTAATCATTGATAATTACGTTTCAAAGCAAAATAATTCCAGACTCTGATGCAGATTGCTTTGCTGACTGATCTCGACCACGCTGCCGTACGAGAACGGCTACGAAACCTTAAAGCATTAAAGGGGCCCTGAACCACTTTTTTTTTTCGAAGTGGAGAAAGGCATTTGAAGTGAAAATAGGCTATTTCAGAAATACTTTGCCGCAAAAAGTACTTCAATGCGTTCAGCAGAAGCGGAGTTATTAGCAATCAAACATGGCCTCCCCTGTGCTCCCGTTCCTTCTTCAATGCCTTGCACTGCGAAGGCTACGGCGGAGTGGATCGGGGCCACAACGCTCCGCCTTCGAAATGTCACCATGGCGCGCAGTTCAAATTTGATTTTGGATGTTAACGTAGACGCCACAACTTCCGATTTTGGTGCATATACTAAACGCAAGCCAAACGCGGTTGTCCTCAGCGAGCCGCAGTGCGCTTAGCCAGTGGCCTCGTGGCGGCACCCCGCGGCGGCCGCGGTATCTACGCTACGTAGCCAAGCGCAGCTACCAACAGCAGCCGCATATGGGAATCCGCTTTTAACAGCGGAGCTGTTTAGGCCGGGCGTAATGTGTCAACCGCGAACTGAAAATGTGGGCCGACCCTGGCAGGTTGTGCAGAAAGGGTCCAAGCGCAATGGCACATACCCATGTGAACTAGCGAAGCTGACCCTGGCAAAGTCTAGCTAAGCATGGCTGGGACTACTTAAGCTTAGTCAGTCCATCGATAGCCAATCAATATCCAATCAATAGGTAATCAATAATCGATCAATAATAAATTAATTCCGGAAAATTCTGGGAATGATTCGGTAGTGCTTAGCCTTGCCCAAATACGTGGCCAATACCTTGCGATAGGCAATCGATAGCCACTCAATAGCTAATCGACAATCGATCAATAATCCATAAATTTCAGAAAAAATGCTGGGGATGACTTGGTAGTGCTTAGCCGAGCTCAAATACGTGGCCAATACCTTGCAATAACCAATCAATAGGTAATCGATCAATAATCAATAAATTCCGGAAAAGCATAACCCGTAAGGCCAGGACCAGCTATGTGCTGTTGTGCCTGGCGGTCCTTCGGGACAAAGGATACCTCACCGACAGGCGTGCAGCTGTGGAGTGCTGTTCACGCTTCATCGTTTCTCGAGGCCGGGGAGCGTCACCGTCACCCGGGACTAATGGAAGGAGCAATTAGACCCCAGGCTGAGAAATCTGAGAAATGAGAAATCGACCGCGTGCGTCGCTAAAACGGCAACGTCGCTCTTGGTGTGTTTCTGTGAAGCACCGGCACCCGCCCGGACTACGACGGGGCTCGGCGGTAGCTTCCGCGAAGGCCAGTCTCCTAATTGACAAGCTGACCGTCACGGAGAGGTCACTAATTCTTCCAAGGTGCCAACGTCAGTCATTTCCGTGGTACCAGCTTCGACGTTTGGCTCCCAAGGTGCCACCTGTTGCCTGGTATATGCGAGGGCGATCGAGTAACATTGGAGGCGGAGCCCGGCGGAACGGCGCCATATGATGGGCGGGATTTTGCGAACAGTCGACGACTGTGAATGGCCCAGAAGAACCACAGTGAAATCCCTCGACGAGTGAAAGGGGGAAATGAACTGATAAAAAGTTCGGAGATGTAAACGCTAGCGCATGCAAAGACGTTATAGCATGTAGACGGCTCCAAAAGTCATGGAGCCCTTCGTGTACATAGCATGTACAGTTGTATATAAAACCCGTTTCTGATCTCTCTGGACCTCTCCTTCTCCCGGTACCTGGCACGTCACCATCCATGGAACCTTGGAGCCGCTCGGAGCCTCGACTCTTCGCAACAGTGCCGATCAGCTCCGCCGTTTCTTTAGCCTTGCGCCACTAGTGCAAGCTACGCAATTTTTTTTTTTTTTTTCGTGTCCTTTCCCAGCCAGGTGGTATGTGGCCTCCGTGATTTCGAATACCAACTGTTCATGTGGACCGCGTCGTAAGGCGGACAGTAAAATCTGCAATGCCGTCTTCGAGTCGCAGAAAATCGACCATTTGTGGGTTGGTTCGACATTAATAAACTGTAGTGCGACTCGAAGCGCTGCGAGTTTTGCTGCCGTCGACGTTGTCAAGTGAGATGCTTTCAACTTGATAGTGGTGGCTTTTGCTGGAATCATGACAGCTGCGGTAGAGCTGTTCGGCAGGACGGAGCCGTCGGTGTATATGTGGGTGTAATTCCGATACTTCTGATATAATAGAAGTAAGGTAAGGTGTTTAAGAGCCGGCGATGACATATCTGCTTTTTTGAGGGCGCCAGGTACTTTCAGGTTGACCTTTTTCTGTAGGAAGCACCAAGGACTAGGTCTCGGGGCGGGTGTGAAGCAAGATGGTATAGCCTCACGATGTGTGGATACCGTTCGGCAGAACGAGGCACGTAGCCTCCCCGCAGGTAGAGAGACTATAGATTGGGGCAAGCTTGTCCCGGCAAGGTGCCTTACGTGCACTCTTGGTGCTTCAACTGCGATGTGGGTCTTGATGAGGTGATCTCTGGCGATTGCAGTAGTTGCCGCCATTGACGCACTTCGAGAAATACCAAGACAAATCTGGACCGCCTGTGCCTGAACACTTTGTATATACAGTATAGTACGTAGGCTTGTTTTACTTGCGTTAGTCAATGCTGGCAAGCTGTACCGCAAAAAGGCGAGAAAGGTACTCTATATAGTTGAAGCATAGCGCTTGTGGACATTCCTCATGCAGATCTTTCCAGCGATGAACTTCAAAAGGTGACAGATGCCTGTCAACCGCTTTTCCATGTACAATACATGGGGGCTCCATGAGATGTCTCTGTCAATTATGACACGCAAGAACTTGCATGACCGCACAAACGGTAGCATATCCACCCATTGATTAATACACTGTAGTGCGTCATAGGCTTACGCGTAAATACCACAAGTGCACATTTATCAGATGAAATCTCCAGGCCTTGATTGTGGAGGTAGAGTGTAGTGCGAGTGTCAGCTTTTTGGAGCCTTGCGCGGACGCCCAAACGCATATGTTGTCCGTGTACATTGATAATTTAACTGGGCTTGGAAGGTGATCAAGGAGACCGATCAGCGTGAGGTTAAACAACGTAGGGCTCAGTACGCCGCCCTGGGGGACGCCACAGTAGGTGTAATGTAAAGACGTGTGGCCGTCCTCGGTGCTCACAAAGAAAGATCGCATAGATACCTATGTATCCATCGAAAGATCCGACCACCGAGGCCTACCTCTTCGAGATAAAGAAATACAAGTTAAACAAGAAGTCTATGCGCCCAGCAATGTCGTAACATCATTCTACGAAAGATTACATGATAAATGAATATGAACGCTGCTGATTTCACGTCACACAAAAGAACAAGTGGCAAGTGCAAAATAAGGCAAGGTCCACACCTATATACGTCGAATGACTGTAGCAAAATTATACAAACATTGGTATGAAAATGTGCAATTTATGAAGAAAACATTTATTAGCTGCTGTGCAGTGTCGTCAGAAAGGTCATCTTAGTACGCTACGGGACGAGGCAATGATGATAAGATAAGCGTATTGCCGAAGATGTTCACGAGATAGAAGCGGGCAGCGAGTGGGTTCTGGGCCGGTATTTTGTAGCGATGTGTTATATGCCTTATTATATACTAGTCTTATCATCCACCGCTCACGGCCGGCTGATCCCGTTGATAACGTGTGCGGACCGTCGCTCTGACCACTGAGCAAGCGCGAAAAGCGCGGAAAGGCATTAGCATCGGAAAGGCATCGCTACAAAACACCGGCCCTGGCATGCGCTGTAGTAAGCGCACTTGTGATAGGGGCAAAAAAAAAAGAAGAAAATTATGGGGTTTTACGTGCCAAAACCACGATCTGATTATGAGGCACGCCGTAGTGGGGGGACTCCGAAAATTTGGACCACCTGTGGTTCTTTAACGTGCACCTAAATCTAAGTACAAAAAAGAAAGAAAAAAGGCTGGTTCGGCGATGTAGTTCTTGTGGCGGGATCAAGATATCTCGCTTTAATTCGGCTACATTTGAACGCCTGTTAGAATCACGGGTAATGAAACGTGCTGCTCGGTTCGGAATTGATTCTAACGTGTCAGTTAAGTACTCTTGATAAGGGTACTTACGGGCACAATACGGGGAAAGCAGGAAGCATATCCTATAGTTGTGATCTATCTGAATGTTATGTACGATAATTTACAAACGGTAGGTAATGAGTAGTAGTAGTAGTAGTAGTAGTAGTAGTAGTAGTAGTAGTAGTAGTAGTAGTAGTAGTAGTAGTAGTAGTAGTGTTAGCAGCAGCAGCAGCAGCACTGGTAATGTAGTAGTAGTAAGCAGTAGTTGTATTTATTTAACGAGTAACGTTGGTAGTAGTTAGGCTCGTTAGGAGTTTCAGAGTGTTTTCCACGTGTTTGCTAAGCGCCTTTTGCCAGCAGCGCAGAGTACGCCGACGCGAGCCTGCCAGCGCGCGGTCACGTCCGCTCGGACGTCACAGACACGCGCAATAAGCTCCCCGGCGGTAGCAGAAAGAAACTGCTTAAAACGCGCCATTCGTATAGCGCCGCCCGCTCTTCCTGCAACGCGCGACATGCCGCGCACGCGCGGCCCGTAGCACTTCCCCTCTGCGCGCCGCTCACGACAACAAAGCGCGCTTTGGGAAACGTACTACTACTTCAGGGGACTGCGGAAAAGTGCTGAGCTTACGCCTAACGGCACGGATCGCTGCTATTCGCCACCGAGATAAGCGGGCAAAAAGGGGCGAAAACACGCAAAAAATGAAATAACATAAGGGAGTGCGAAATGATAGCTGGTTGAACGGATCGTGCTGGCAGTTTTCGTGCGCGGAAACTTCTGAGCGTTTTGTTTTCCTGGTCCTTTCGTGGCTGTTTTGACTGCGGCCTGAAATCGGCCCGATGCGCGAGATCACGTACGCATGGGACAGACTCGCGCTCCGCGGAGCCAAGCTTTATATAGAGTATACACACATGCCCAGCTTTTCCATGCATCGACGTGACTCCCGGCCCTAATGGCTCTCTCTCTCTCTCTCTCTCCCTCTCTCTAAGCTGTATAGGCAGTGTCCGGAGCCTTCAGCGCAAATACGGGACGGCGTTGTTTCTTTTCTCTATTTTCGTTTCGCGGAAGAATAAGCGATGCGAATCGCTGCCTCTTAAGATTAGATAGCCGCAAACACAACGGCGAAATGGCCGACCCCCCTCCACTTTCAAAGCAAATATCCGCACGCCCACCATGCCATTTGGCTTTTCCCCAAGGACTGAACTTTTCAAAAAGAAAAAAAAGGGGGGAGTACAGAAACAGAACAGAATAAAAACATTGATGTACAAAACGTATTATAGTAATGAACATACGCTGAATCTTGAATCTCGTGTCCTTGATTAACACCCACTGCGGTGGCTCAGTCAGCTAAGGCGTTGCGCTGCTGAGCACGAGATCGCGGGATCGAATCCCGGCCGCGGCGGACGCATTTCGATGGAGGCGAAAATGAAAAAAAAAAAAAACCCCGTGTGCTTGCGTTGTAGTGCCCGTTAAAGAACCCCGGGTGGTCAAAATTAATCCGGAGCCCTCCACTACGTCGTGCCTCATAATCAGAACTGGTTTTGGCACGTAAAACCCCAGAAAGAAGAAGAAATGTCCTTGGTTAAAATACATTAATTTCTGCTTTTTTAATATACTCCCTGAGGGAAAAGCCTCAACAAACAATTGCGCAGAGCCGCAAGCAATACTTGTACGAATTACACACAAAAAGATGAAAAACTCGTTGCGATTATTCACTAACCTAAATTATGGAATAAGTTAAATGAACGGGGGAAACGACGTCCACATGCGGGCAAGGACCGACTGTATACGCGGAGCCCGTGAGCCACCACAACGGACCATCATCAAGTGGTCAACATGCTTGCGTTAACTTACGTAAGCCATGTCAAGGACTGGTCTTTACGTGGCGACCACTAGATTGCACTAATGCCCGTCGTGTTACTCAGGTGATCTGGCGTTGCGCTGCTGAGCTCAAGGACACGGGCTCGATCCCGGCCGTGGGGGCCGAATTCTGATTGGGGCGGAAGGCAAAACACTCGCGTACCGGGCATTGGGGGCACGTTAAAAAACGCCACATGGTCAAAATTAATCAGGAGCCCACCACTACAACGTGCCTCATAATCAGATCGTGATGTTGGCTCGTAAGACCCCTGAATTTTTTTTTTTCAATTTTTTGTTCCCCTGTTGAGGTGAACGTGCGCGTGTTAGTGTTAGTTGCAAGCGAATTTGACCTGGTTTTTTGAGGCGCCTCATACCCTTGACACACGGGCACTCCAAAGGCCTTTGGACTATAGGGGACATCTACAGGAAAGGCGTTCACGCAGGGGTATCTGCTCTTCGGTGAAGGCCCCTTGCTGAAGGGGAGATATCGGACATCTTTCATGGGCTAAAGGGGGTAACCTCGATCGCAGCTCTTCAACAAGCCAAAACTTGACGAAACACAATGATACCTTATTAATAATTTTAGTACATGAAAACACAAGTTTATTGTTAGCAATCAGGCAGTCGGAGCAGATGCACTATTCTATAATGTTTTGTCAGTTTCAGCTTAAAGAGGTAGCGCCATGTGATTTGCTACGGTGCTTACTGAATACATATAAAGGCGACCGCACCGTACCGTGTTTCAGCGTCAAAACGCCCTTGGATAAGGATTTAGTTCAAACGACTTTAGTTCGCCCTGGTGTCAGGGGTATCAGTGTCATCGCATGAGAAGCCAAGGGGTAGCACTTGTCGACCTTGATATCCCTCTGAGGTATAACAACTTTAAATCCTTGAAATACTTCAAGCGCCATCTAGCGACCGAAGACAGCACAAACCGAACATGACAAGTTGCGCCACCGACTTCCACCATGCACGCTTCTATCATGCACATTCAAGTCACAGAGGAGCTGCTTGATGTGCCGTTGCCACTGAAAGCCAGTAAATATTCACGGCGATGCAAACGGAATGTATTAATCGGTGCTGTATAGCCACTGGTATACGCGCTAATACCTGTAATCATGTGCTTTTGGCAACCACTTTCCTATGATGTGGCATCCATCGCGGTGTCTCACAGTAACGAAGGGGCATTATGTGACGTTTCGTGACACTTCTACTTCTCATTCACGCCGATGCGAATGACAGCTACACGATGCGAAAGCAGCAACAAATGTCTTCTGCCATGCATGCACGTCTTCTTTTGTCTGTTTAGCCAATCAGCCACCAAGGAAGAACTAGTAATATATCTAGGAGTTCTCCGCAGTCGAGCATATAGCAGCCTACGTACGCCAGTGTGCGGCTTCGATACAATGGAAGAAAACATTACAAAAGGTACGCGACTGGAGCATCGTGCTAGAAGTCGTGGAGTCACCCCGCGGGTCTCATGCACTTGATGTGGCCTTGCATATACACTTTTGACTAAAGGCGTATGCGCTGCTCCTGTCCGGTGCGCCGTTCCTGACACTTCCTATAGAATGCGGTAGTGAAAATGCGGAATAAGGGCAAGCCTCATGTCAGAGAGAGAGAGAGAGAGAGAAAGAAATGCAGTCAAGAGAGCCGCCACTTCGCTCCCTTTTGCTCTCTAAAAAAAAAAGAAAAAAGGAGAGAAGCAGACGCAGACGCGCTCCATGACTCCTTTCACGCTCGAGAAGAGGCGCGCTGCTGCGCTGGACGCCTCAGGAGCGCGTTTGAGTAGCGCTCGAATTTCATGCTCGACGACGATAGCTTTTCAACTCGTTTAGTCCTTTTGGGTAACCTCGGTGAGCGGGCTCTTTTTCCGCTGCCGCCCGAGAAAACAGAGCGAAGCGCGCGCGCCGCTCTCAGCATTTAGGTGCGGCAACCATTGTCGTAAACGCTAGCGCAGAACGCGCGAAAGGTCTCACACTGCCGAAACACGCAGACCGGGCCCCGTATTCACAGTAAATGAAGTTAATGGGAGGAGAAAAACGCGGTGCGATGGAAGAGTGGAATTTTGGGGTTGCGTGAGAAGTAATAACAATAATAATAATTGGTCGGAGTTTACGCCTCAACGCTACAATTGTGAGGTAGAGTGGTCGGGATAGATGTTAACCACCTGTGATTTCTTGACACGCACTTATATCTAAGAAGGTTTTCTTATTTGTTTTTGTCCCCCCGTATATGCGGCGCCTACGACCGAGAAGTGAACCTGTAACTTTGTGCACAGCAGAAGAATGCCATGGGTGTCGGAGCAAGCTTCACCAGGCGCTGCAGCCATGCGTGAGAACAGAGGAGCAGAGAAAATGATTGGGCTGATTAGTTGTGGAAGCCTGCTGCAAGATGAAGAAGCAGCAGGCAAATAGTACACAAAAGGAACCCGCGGACAAAGCAACGGGTCTGCGCCTCGACGTAGAGGTGGTTATATTATTTGTACAAAATGAATGAACAAACATCTTAATACTAATGGCAGGCGTCAGTCGTAACACTGTGAACATGGCATATCGATCCCACTGCCGCCGCATCCGGGGGTCAAATCACCCTACCCACCCCTCCAAACTTGGCTTTCACTTTCGGGATGATGATGATGATGATGATGATTATGATGATGATGACGACGACGACGACGACGACGATGGTGATGGTGATTATGACGATGTTCTCCTTCAATAGTGGCACGAACCCTCCGTGAGAGGGTTCGTGCAGCGCAGTGGGAGGTTCGAACAGAGCAGTGGCCGTATATACAGGGTGTTTCATTTTAGCTGCACCAAATTTTTAAACATTGCCTGTGGCAGATAGCACAGTTATAATCCTTGATCTAAACTAATCCATGAGGCGGCCATTACTTACACGAGAAATCAAAACGCCTAATTGAGTAATTAATATAATTACGCTAGTCAACTTTTTAATTAATGATTTTACGGCACATCTTTCAATCTACGAATTATAGCCGCTGAGTTCGCAAGGCGTATCCACTTGGAACGAATTCTCAGGACTGAACCAGTTTCGACATATTAATTTTTAAAGTGTCCGACGAAATGTATGGGCGTTACAGTTAACTATTTGAGGAAAACGCTGTTTTATGCATTGTAGCACAAAGTTAACTGGAACGCCCGTGTATTTCGTCGGACACTTTGAAAATTAATATCTCGAAACTGGTGCAGTCCTGAGAATTCGTTCCAAGTGGATACGCCTTGCGAACTCAGCGGCTATAATTCGTAGATTGAAAGATGTGCCGTAAAACAAAGAATTAAAAAGTTAATTAGCGTAATTATGTTAATTACTCAATTCGGCGTTTTTATTTCTCGTGGAAGTAATGGCCGCCTCATCGATTAGTTTAGATCAAGGATTACAATTGTGCTATCTGCCACAGGCAATTTTTAAAATTTTGGTGCAGCTAAAATGAAACACCCTGTATAGACCGAGCGTACTGTAAATTATGTATAGATAGATAGATAGATAGATAGATAGATAGATAGATAGATAGATAGATAGATAGATAGATAGATAGATAGATAGATAGATAGATAGATAGATAGATAGATAGATAGATAGATAGATAGATAGATAGATAGATAGATAGATAGATAGATAGATAGATAGGCGCAAAGCGCACGAGCGACATAGAAGTACACATATTAAGGCGACTAAGGCGCAAACATGTCCGCAACCTCAAACGCTGTATACCGTCTTTACGCCCCATCTTTGACGATGGGGTCCTCTCTCTGGGCGTTAGACAATGTGCGGGCAGGTCAGACACATTCGGCCTGTGAAAAAAAAAAAAAAAAAGTCACAGGAGTTGGCGGGGGAGGTCTGTGCGCCGCGCATCGTGGAGGAGGCCCGTATGATCGGACAGGCCCTTTTATTAGGCTCAATAGCCGACTAAACGGAAGTGGCTTCTGGCGCTCCATCTCAGCCATTGTTACATCGCGCTGTTTCCCATGGACGCTCGCCCTCCTCGTATTCACGCATGGCATAAACACAAGTGTGGACCACGCTGTGCGCAAATGCGTATGGAGAGCAATCTGGCACTCGGAACATTTGAGCACAGTCGCCTACATTCGCTACGCCCGCTCGGGTATGAGTGCAGTGTCCGCGTTATGTAGTGAACATAACATTATGGAGTAATATGAGCGGAACGCCACTTTTAACAGGAGGCAGTGAAAGGAAAACGTGTTCCTTTTATTTATTTATTTATTTATTTATTTATTTATTTATTTATTTACTTACTTAGTTAGTTAGTTAGTTAGTTAGTTAGTTAGTTAGTTAGTTAGTTAGTTAGTTAGTTAGTTAGTTAGTTAGTTAGTTAGTTATGGAACGCGGGATTTTTGCACCATCAGCGTGATTATTTGAGGAAAGTAAACAGCTTCTGAAGTTTTTTACGTCTCAGAATGAGCGGGACCACGAAGTACTAAATTCATTTGCCCTCATGCATCTTAATGCGGTGCCCGTTATCACACATCAGCCAGGTTAGTCTAATACCTAACTGTGGCGTCCGTTTACTGCGCAAAACGAAGTTTATCGAAAGAAAACGGCGCAAGTGCGATGTCTCCGGTATCTTGAAATACAGTATATCAGGAAATTCGATGTGTTTCGTTTTTAATTTCGGCTCGATTCGTTCACAAATTTGTTTGCGAATTTTCTCTTTCTTTTCCCAAACTCATCCGCACAATAAAGTGTCACGTCGTCAGGGGCTGCATGAACGAGCTGGTATACACCAGTTAAATTTACTGTATATGCGTGCCACGTATATTCTATGCGACAGACAGTTCGCAATAGCAACGCGACTAAAGCTATATTCATGTCATATACTGTATACTGGCAGGATGACCAACTCGCCATGATCACCGTGGACGCCGAGTTGTAGGTATTCTTCAGAAAACTGGCCTTCTATTCCGATGGGCGAATCCTTGTAGTGTCTCCTCCCCTATCTTTCTCCTTTGCGCAAACGTCGAGTCTCGCTCGCTATTTCTTTCTTTCTTTTTTCTCGTAAGAGTTATTGTCGTACACGCGCATTATCTTAGAAGGCGCCCGAATCACACGCCGCAGCTGTGAAACGTTCATCTCCACCTATAAGCACACGCTCTCGCTAAGCGTGTCCGTGAAGTATATGCTGTGGAAGAGAGAGAGAGATAACACCAAGAAACAAACGTGCGCGTCCCTATACAAGGCATACATCGCGGCTTTGTGAAAGGGAGAATCGGTTTTCGCTGCGTGCCATGCCCACTCTGTATATATATATATATATATCGAGTCTCCGGTGCCGTCCTTTTCAAAGAAAGCAAGAAGAGAGAAAGGGAAGACGAGAAGAAATACCGGTGTCGCGGCGATCGACCCTAATAGCAGCGTTGGACAACGGGCGGGCGGAGATGCAGCTCCGGCCGACGCTCTTGGGAACGCCGGAGACAATCTCCGCCGCCGAAGAGCGGCGGCTCCTGTCCGTGCCCGCCTAATCGCGTTACAGAAGCCTATACTCTTACGCAGTCGGCTACACACTCGGCTATCAAACGCGCCTGTCTCGCTTGGGAGCCCCCCCCCCTTCTGCTGGCCGCCCCCTCTGCCTCTTCCAGTTTGCAACTGGCCAGAAAATGACCGGTCTCCTTCATTCCGTCTCTCGCTGGCTTCTATTCTCTTGCTGTTTCTTTTTTATTTCTTTTTTTTTCGACCTGTTCGTTTCATCGCCCGCCCTCCTCATCCTCTGTTTCGGTCGTGAGAAAAAAAGAACGCCAGCGCGCGATTCCAAAGCGCCTCGCACCTCGTGCAGGGCTGGCAGAATGTTGCAACTGGACGTGGGGGCCCCATATCACGCGCACACACGCACAAACGTTCGCCCGTCGGTAGCGGTTGCGCGCGCCAGACGATGGACACAGCCATGCTGCAGCATGCATGCGACTAACCGCGGGGCGTTTCGAAATCGCGGCCGCGTGCATGGAGGGAACGGCTATTGAGATTCAGTGACGATGTACGTGTGAAGTCGTCGCTGCCAGTTCGCAGCCCCGAGCAGCCAACTCTAGCTTTATCCTTATCTGGCTTCTGTCTAGACAGTAATATATATATATATATATATATATATATATATATATATATATATATAATAAAAAGTGAGAGGCGACATTACTGGCCGTTGACGGTTGTCCGCTTATGAACCTTCTGCCGATGGAAAAATGTAACGCAAAAGAAAAAAACAATGTCTGACTTTCGCCCGAAAGGCGAAGCATTCAAGCGATAGCAAGGTATTAGACAATTACACGATGGTAGGTTCGTAGTTTTATCGAGCGTATAAATTGCAGTACACATTCGCTTCCTAATTAAATTGACATGTATTCTGTCCCCAGCGCACTGGCAATCATGAACAGATCTCACTCGATGACCACGAACACTCGCTGTCACAACGCTGGCGTGATGAAGAGCGCCGGCAGCAGCGCCGGCAGCAGCTGCCTCTCGCTTCATTGCGTTTCGGAAACTTGAGATTACACGACGTCCATCACTAGGCGCGCGGGAACACGGAGCGCACGAAGCCACCAGTCATCTCGGATCGCCTTTTTTACCTTCTCACCCACCGCAGATTACCGCCAAAATACGGATCGTGGACGCGTATGCCCTCAGCTACGCGGACAGTCATGCGTAGCTACGCCCGGGCTAGATGAGGAGACGCACGCTCACCCCTGCCTCCCTTAGCGTGCGCTTGGTCACGTTACTGCACGCTCACCTCAATTCGACTTAAGTTTAGTTTCTGCTACATTTTCGCTCTCCATTGTGATTACTAAGTGCGGCTATCACTCGCGGTTACTGAATTGAATTTTTAAGTATACATTTAGGTAAGAAATATATCGGAAGGAGTTCTCAAACAACTGTAAGGGCGAGACCTCCTTTTAATAAGACATCCTGTTGTTCTTGAGAGACAGAACTGGAGAATGGAGAGCTTGTAACGTTGAAGCTTGAAAGCAGGTACAGAGCATCGTAGTAATGTTCCTATCGTGAGCTCTTGGGCCAGTGTCACCTTCACGCGAAAGATTCAAATATCCTGTCCCATGCGGTTGGGACAGGTGGCAACTTAGGTGGCAGGTTATGACACTGATTACAAAGCGGCACGTACGTACACTTGCCACATGACCCAAGTTGGTCCGATGGTTGGTTTCGAACCCTGTTACCTCATCCCAGAAGGCCCATGCACTATACATTCGACCATTGACTACCCTGTGACCCAGGTCGCTGGGAAAATGGTTAGATACAAACATGCATTGATACAATCATAGATAGCCCCTGATGCGAAGTGCGTAAACTACCCAAAGAATGATAACGCGTTAATGCTGATAAAAATTTATCTTTCAACCCGGATAGTACAAAAAGTACAGATCTAACAGCATTATTATATTGCCATTAAATGATCTCTATATTGGTAGAAATACAGACTTACAACCGAGTTTACTTGGAAAGAAAATGCCTTAAGTATAAATATCGCCAGATTTTCAGGACGTGGTTGTTCTGTCAGGAGAGAGCACTATAGAGGCATTTTATACCAGGAGGAGCGGATAGCAGCACGTTAGCCATCTTTTCGCTGACTGTTACAGGTAAGGAATATGCCTCTTTATCTTCCACGTGCAATATAACAAAGGGAATAATGCGGTTTTGGTTTGACTGGTATCTTTGAGCCAAACGTGTAACACGGACACTCCGTACGCATGTTTAATGTGTGTGTGTGTGTTTTTTTTTTAGATAGGTATAAACTAAATCTTGAAACTAAAGTCTGCCCTCGTTCGTTTTCTCTCCTTCCATGTGTCTCGTCTTACCGCGCCACTCGCACAAATGCAACTTTAGCCATCTTGTATTTCCGTGCAGAAAAACGCCTATAATCGCACCTAAAATATCCGACATAATGAAACAGGGGCAGTACTTGTCCCATGCAGCTGTTCAGTGGCGAATTATCATGCTGTTTATAAGGTCTTGCGCCATGGCTAAGTTAATTTTGAACAAGACAATGTTGAAAGAAGATATGAGTCACAACATGTATGAGACGCCCTCGCAGTGACCTGGCATGGTACCTCAGTGGCTACGGCGCTGCGCGGCTGAGAACGAGGTTGTGGGTTCGATCCCGGCTGCGGCGGCCGCATTCTAATGGGGTCGGAATGGGAAAACGCACGTGTACCACGAATTGTGCGCACTTTAAAGAAGCCCAGGTGGTGAATAGTAATCCGGGGTCCACCACTACGACGGCCCTCGTAATCATATCGTGGTTATCGCACTAAAATCCCAGAATTTAGTACATTATAACTTAACGACGTCGCAGAACTTTTCCGAATGGTGCAACCGCATAATTTCCACTTCGACAATGTCTCCTGAGAGTCCTGTTAGATTTTTTTTTCTCTCTCTCGCGTTTGAAAGCACACATCACCGCGGTTATTGGCGGGCGACAGTCGTGTAACATGTAGTAGACTGGTTTCGCATGCTGACTGCAAGAGTAAGCAGAAGCATTCGCGCGTGTGTGTCGAAAACATAATCTGAGTGTATTTTTTCTTCTTCTTTTTTTGTCAAACAAGCATTGCGCTCCATAGACACATTATGTTCGTAACACGCGTTCACGCATCAAAGGCGCGCAGGTGCAGGGTTAACGGAAGAGGGCGTCCGCATCAAGCATGTCCGACTGTTTCACGTCGCTGATGAGCAGTGAAGATCTTATTGTCTTCTAGTGGGGCTATGTTTTCGAGCTCATTTTTGTTACCCTCGGCTGAACAACGCTTCAGCAATAACGCTGCATTACGCATGCTCGTTATAGGCTTTCATGCGTAGAGTATAGGAACATTTTACAAAACACCACGAGGGTACCGTTTCAGATTACAGATCAGCAAGGACGGCGCGCTTAGGCATTGGCGCGAACGTGTGAAGGAACGCCCTTGAAGGGGACGCTCCATTGTCTCTCCTGGCGGATGTTAAGGCCGCATAGCTGCGCGTGTGTATACGCCGTGCACAAACGCCGAAACTGCGAGGAAAGCTTATAGAACGCGGGAACATCGGTCGTTCAGTGGGTATTATACACACGTTCCGTCCCGAGAGAGACTTCCTTCGCGAACGGCAACGCCGAGATGGGTTACGGCGGCGAGCTGGCGGAAGCCGTAACAGCACCGGTCTCTCTCTCTCTCTCGGCAACTTGCTCCCGTTCCCAGGAGGGTCAGTCTTCGAGAAAGAATTTCCCAAAGCCGCCGCTTGCTAGGCGCGCCGCCACACGTATATAGCGAACTGTTTCTCGTCGCCTAATGGTTCCCACGCACGGCGACTGCGCGCCAGAGCCAACGCGGGGGTGGAGACGAAGGCGACGACGTAATAGATCGTCCACCCTCGCGCTCAGTGCCTGCGCTGCTCTAAAGTGAACACCGTCGTCGGGCCTTTTTTTTCTGCGACCGACGCCGCGCTCCCAGCCCTCCTTCCTATTTTTCCTCCATCCGACGACAATCATAGCCAGTTTTGTCCGTTTGGCGGCTCCCACGGGCAAACGTACCAGTGGCTGAAAGGGGGGAGGGGGGGGGGCACTTCACGCCCACCCAAGCGCCGCAACTGAGCAGCAGCAGCAGGGAGGGCATCTGGCAGGCCGTGCGTTTCGCACGCACGGACGCTGGAACGGTTTGCCGGTGGCTCTATCGAATCTGTGCGGACGTTTGACCCGCGTAATGACAGAGAGCTTTCCAAGGCGCGCCATTCCTTAAAGGTGCAGGGACTCGAATGCCTGGCCCGAAGCGCCTCCAAACGCCTGCTGACTGACGGCATCTGCGCATGACCGATCGCGTTGCGTCTATATATAGGCGCCCCTGCAGCGGCATGTATACTCGTGCAGCCGATTGCCGTTAAATGGGCCCTTGCAGGACCGCATGATTTTGTCGAATTATCCGAAAGGTCGAATTAACAAACTGCGGCAAAATTATCGAACTCGAATATTTATTTTTTTTTTCATCGCCCCTCGACCATTGTTGCTCTTTGTGGGTAATCACACATTTTAACTTGCGGGATTCTACCTGCCGAAGCCACATACGGGCTAAGATAGACGCCTTAGCGGGGGTCTCTGGATTCATTTCGACCAGCCGTAGTTCTTTAACGTGCACCTAAACGTAAGTTCTGGAACGTCTTTGCATTCCACCCCAGTCAGAAGGCGACCGCTGCGACCGGCAATCGAACCGTCGCCGAGGCCCCCGTAGCTAGTCTTGAGGCAAGGAATGGCTGGGGGAGCCGGAAGCGCCATTTCTTTTCTAGACATGCAACTAGTTGGTGAAAAGCGTTTATATCTTAAGTGATGATTTGCGCTCCGGGAAGGCTTCTAGGGTACCAGTGAGAATGCCATATATCGGAGCTACCAATAGAACGTTACCTTCAGGTTAATTTTATGCATAAGATTGTGACATCCAACAACAATAAAAATATCTGTCGAGAAGAAAAAAAATATGTAAACAAATCTCCACTGGAAGAGCTCGAGCAGTTGGCCGCTGTTATCAAGCTTCCGCAGATTTCTGAGGCTGCTTGATATAAAAGGCATCCATGAGATTCCCTCCAGTAATGACAAGATTAAAGCAATTAAACCTGACCTGGCCTTTCGAGGTTTTTCATTATGCATGACAAGAGACAAACGGCTTGCTTGAAAGGGCGCGAACTGCGAAAGCAAAGCTAACTTTTCAACGAAAACCACACGACCAAGAAACTATCTTGCCAGGTGAAATGTAGGGGCCTCGAAGAGGAATACTAACTTTCGTATAGAAACAGAATGAAAATATTTTCGTGTTAGCGCGACTCTCTCGATCGACTGATCAGAACTTTCACAATTCAGGATCTCAAAAAACTACAAGAAGACTTAGATAATAGCTTAGCAGCAAGTGACAACGTCATATTACCGTGCGATGAACAAGATATATGTGACGGCCTCCTAATGCCAATTGTTTTGTACACTTGTGGCTTTTCGCAATAGAAACAAATTGCCGTTGCCGTATCTGAGTGGCCGCAAAAGTATACAAAATCAAAATCCAGCGATTTTCTTAATATTCAGCCACAACTTTGGTTTCCTGGCTTTTACAGAGAGTTCGTTTGATTACTGCTATGATACCGTGTCGTTTCGGTGTGCAGGCGTACGTCGGTGTATCACGATGCGAAACATGAAATACGTGTGGCGATTCATGTCAAAGGCAGATTGAAATTCGGTACGACGAATGAGTACTTTTGGGCGTATATTGACACGTTATCCTTCCGAATTTTTACATATGCGTTCGTATTTAAGTCCACCAGCTATTTATTTATACATGTACCCCAATATTGATTTCGAACCTGTTATTATATTCTGCGCGCATGGTTCCTGTTTTACCAATGACCCCAATATAACTGTATACGCTTATCTACAGCCTCCCGCATTTTCAGCTAAATCAGGTGAGCGTCCATCACGCGTCATTTACGCGACATTAAGCGGCGATAATCAGCGAGACCATCAGAATTACTCTCAAGTACACTAAGCAGTCTCCCGTGCAAGAGTCGTCTAATGTGATGTTCCCTTCAGGACGACGTACGATCATATTATAGTGTTCTCGCGCGATATAGCTAAACGTGCGGGAGGCTGCACTTATATACCTAGTGTAAGTGATCATCCCCCAATTTTTTTTTCATTGGGTACACCTGAATCTTCTAAAATATAAGATTCAGGTGTTCAGGAAATTCTAACGGCAAAGCAAAACGGTCTATCAAGGACACCTTTCTCGCTGGAGCGTAGCAGCTCTCTCGTGGTAAAATGCAAGAGTCATAAATAAATGTATTCATTTGCGAGAGATGACGACTTGGCTTCGCGTATGGATGAGGATGTAAGGCACGTTGTGCAATTGAGGCCTCGCATGCCGAGTTCCCCTGTGAGGGTAGCATCTTCTTGCCCTTTTGGTGACAAATTCCGCCTTTTGTAAGGATAAGTTGGAAATATCAACATTCGTTCTGCGCTGTCGGTCTGTACGTCACTTCGAATGCTGCTGGCTCCGCAAAGAACGTGCCTTCTATTCCGTCGCGTACTTCAGCCACCCCCACCGTGTTGCGCTGGAACGACGCTTTTTTTCCA
The DNA here is from genome assembly GCF_013339745.2 of Dermacentor silvarum. Taxonomy (NCBI): domain Eukaryota; kingdom Metazoa; phylum Arthropoda; class Arachnida; order Ixodida; family Ixodidae; genus Dermacentor; species Dermacentor silvarum. The sequence goes on along the minus strand of NC_051154.1, from coordinate 267,596,301 downwards.
CTGATGACCCGAAATTCTGGTCTCCACGCGAGAACATTACTCTGCTTCTTAGGTCGAACCATCCCTTCTTTCTCACGCTCGGAAGATAATTCGAAGGAAGGCAAGAAAGAAGCGGAAGCAAACGGCAGAGCTAGAGCGAGAGATATTACGAACTTTCTTTAACGCGCAATGCCATCCACCACGATATTCCTTTTTGCTCTCAGGCTGTTGCTCACTTGGGCACGCACTGCGCGGTACCCGCGTGTTGGCGCTTCCGACAGCGAGCAACCCGCGTACGCGCACGTCCCCATACGCCACACGTAGGATAGCACCCCCCCCCCCCCCCCCCCCCAAATCAAGAAAAAGCAACGGGCGTTCTCACGTTGCTCACGCAGAGCTGCGGAGCAACCGAGCGCAGCAACAAACGAGAGAGCAGCGGAGAACCTCTCCGGAGGCGATCGTCAAGCGACCCTGAAATGCGTCGCCGCCGCTGCGCGCGTGGGAGGACGCCGGACCGTGCGGACGTCGGCGTCCATCTATAGTTGAGTGCAGCAGCGACCCTGCGGGGCCCAAGATGCGCGCCGTACGCTACACTGTGACGTAAGTCAGCCGCCGCTTTTGGTAAAAGCCATGACACGGTGTCCTTATCGCACGGCCACGGGCGATGCTTTTTCTTCGTTATAGCCGTATATGCTTCGCACGAAGGCAGCGGCAGCTTTTCGCTAATGAAAACATGGCAGGAGTGAAAATGGGGAATTTCGCCCTGCGCCGCAGTCACTGTTTCTGTTCCACCGTGTTTGTAGATTTCGGTGTCCTGCTGCATGCAACTTGACGGAAATAGGGTTATAAACAGCGCTTCTGAGGCGTGACGCGCGCGCCGAGCGCGCCGTCTACCGGAGTTCGTCGAGAGGTGCTCGCTGCGTGCCACCGGGCAGCGGGATGGAGAGAGAGGGGGAGAAGAAGCTAAAACTGTACCGCAAACGCAAGAAAACGATCGTGACCATGAGAACCAAGTAGCTCGATTAACCGTCTTCCGCGGATAGCATAGAAGGAGGAGGGGGAGAAAGAGAAGAAGTGAACATAAGAAAATATAAAAGCTAAGCTGAAAGACTTCCGTGGCACTTGTACGGCACGCAGTGGACACGTCTTCGGACCAATGAAGGGAACGATCGAAAATAAATAACAACAAAAAAAACGATGTATTGCGGGGGATAAAAAGTTTTTTTTAGATTTTTTTTTTCTTAAACACCTAAAAAAAGTGGCCGATATCTTCTTCAGTCCTCGAAAATAACACCAAATTTGAACAAAATTTTTGGGCAGAAAGGGGTCCAAAAGGTCCGTTTTCTGCACAAGAAATCCAAAAACGAGCGCAGTGATATACCGACAGAGAAGAGGTGGTGCCGTTTTGTTTTACGTGTTTGTGTTTGGAAACATTTGCGCTATGTTTGTAGAAAATGGATGTTTTGATTTCACGTTGACTGCGGCAGATCTGCTTAATCGTGTATTTCTAGTCAAGTGAATAAAATGTATTGAGTCAGAGTATATATTTTTACCTGCATAGCGCACCGAATCGCTTTGCTACAAGTATTTGCAGTGGACAGTGTAAAGCCTAGTCTGTTTCGAAATTCTGTCTCTGAAAAAAAAAAAAAAAAGCAACGAAAGGCTTCTGTTTTCTGTTCTCCTTTTTTTTTTGCCATTTGAATTTTCCGAAAATTTTGCACCTCTACTTGCATGGCATCGCATTGAATTGCATTGCCTCACTTATTTCGCCTTGGTGATAGTTTATTGCTATCTCGTGTCCATATTGGGGATCGTACCGCAACCATTACCTCGTGAAACACTGCTGTTCAATAGCGCTCGCGCTTGGTCGATGCCCCGATGCTGTATTCCCGGTCAACCTCGGGGATACATACTTTCGGGGATACATTCACTTCTGCGTGACGTGGTGTCCCGGCGAGACGTCTCATTGGAGTGACTGGCGTTTCGTGTCCGCTGGTTTAACCAATCAGCGTCCACTGAAAGTCATACCCTTCGGATATTATCGACGTTTAGTTTGAGCGCCAACTTAGGTAAGTGGGGGTGCCGGTTTGGATACCGACTGAAGTGCAATTTTTTTCAATCTACATGTTGTCTTTAGATTAAGGTCATGATGATGATGATGATTTGCGTGGAGTTAGAATGACAGAGGTCTACTGTGACGGCTACATCGCGAAGGCAGGCGGGAAGTTTCTAATACAAATATTGCCGTTAAAAAATAAAAATAAAAAATTGCTGGCTCTCCCGTAACCGAGAGTAGATGTAAGCATGAAATGGCTACCATATGGCGTCTTTTGCTGCCTGTGGTGCCGCCGCTTTCAACCGCTTTTCTTCTTCCAACAGTGCAGCGCGCTCAGCGTCTGTCGCTACTTTTTCTTGTCGCGTCGATGTAGGCGGCTGCAAATGAGCGGCCAACTCACGGACCACTGGCGTTGAAAAGAGCACAGGCAACCCTGTCTCAGCGCCAAAAGATGGCAATCAAGTGTATGGTGCCCTGTATCTGCCTTTTGAACGTCGCTGTTGGAAATGACAAATAAAGCTTGGGCGCACTATAGAAGTTACAGCTTGAGTGATATTGTGAACAAACATTAGGAAGAAATCGGAAGCAATATTTTTTTGTAACTTGTTTGGCCAGTAAGTAGCGTATGTAATGCGGTACTGTACAAAGGGCCAGAGACCGTATTTTCCAAAGGTTTGACTGGTTGCCCAGATGTTCTCGTTTCAGTGCGTTTGAGTGCCCGGATAACAGCTCTGGCTTTTGGATCAAGGTCACTTGAAGGTCGCCGATAACGGGAGCTAAAAGCATTTCATGCTTAACAAAGAAACAAGGAAAGAAAGGAAGAAAGAGGAAGAAATAAACAAACAAACTAGTATGAAGTGGTCGTGATGCTTTGTTTTCGATTTCCTTCCTTCCCTTACCTTTTTCTGGCTGTAAGGCAGCAAACCAGATGTATATCTTCCGGTGAACCTCCCAGCCTTTCGAACAGTCATTTATATCTCCCTCTCTTTCGACGAATTGTTAACAGAGTGTGTTGATAAGTAGCGGTGAGACGGCGTCTGCCGGACTCCGATAAGGGCGGAGTCGCACCACGCACATCTGTCGCTGTGTTTGTCGGGAATATTTTTGTGCATGCAGTATATGTAAGGGTGGGTATAGGTATGTGTCTGCATTCGGCGCCAGTCTCTCGCCTGTCGCCTGTTGAGCTGGGGGTGAGGTGGAGCTTTGGTTCGTCTTCCCAGCCTTTTTGCTTCGAGTATGTCTCTCGGTGTGCCGCCGGGTTTCGGAGAGGCGTCCGTTTGAGCGGTATGTATCGCGGCTCGGTCTATTATGACTCGAGCCAGGCGGTCTCCCCGATCGTTAATTGCCTTCCACTCCGGTGTGCGCCAGACACCAGTATGCAAAGGTCGTGGGAGGCTCTCCGAACGGGACTTGGGAAGCCAATTGGCGACCCTCGACCAGGCCCGGCGAGCCGCAATAGGTATTGGGGTCCTGGAAGAGGGACTCCACCCGCATTAACCAAGCGCAGACTTTATTGAAATAAAAATGTTTCTCTCTCGCGCGCGCTCTCTCGTTCTTTCGAACCTCGTCTTCCTGTTTCACTTGACTGACTGATTGCTTATCAGGCAGGCAGCACAAAGGGAGAGAAAGAAATATAGCAGAAGTGAAGAAGAGCAAGGGGTGTGCCACGGGCTCCATAGCTGCCTCACTGCCTTGCGGGCACCTGAACTATCCCGCGGCCAAAGATGAGTAGAGAGAGTGTCATTTGGGAATGAAGAGGTGGAGATTTGGAGTGGAGAGTCCAGCGTATGCCACATATCCCGCACGCTGGCTTTTGCCCAAGTGCACGTTGGTTGCGAGCGGCAGCTTACCTGGCTTTCTCGTGCTCTGCGACAGTGCTTGTTCGCGGGTCAAATTCGCTGACTTATCGGCGCCACTCGTTCGAAGAGTGCTCGGTATTCACTGAACTGACCCCTTGTTGGCGTTGCTGCCATCAGCGACAGTGGTACACCTTGCTGTGAGGAATCTACCAAGAATGGGTCGGTGGATTGTAACGAGATTGTGGTCGACCATTAAAGATAATTTAAGGCATCTTAAACTATTAAAAAGGACCGTGAAATTGAGAACTGCCACGTTGACTTCGAGAGCAAGAAACTTAAAAGACATCCAGAGGCTCTTCAGTAAACAAATTGAGATGGCAACAAAGGGGGGAGAAATGGCCCACGGTGGGAATAATGATGATGACGATACTAATAATCATAATAAAAACTTGCAGTTTCGCCAGAAAGACGAAGCATCGATTGCGATAGCAATTTAGTAGAAAGCTTTACGACGGAAGGATAGTAGTTTTGTCGGCTGTATAAACTTGTAAACATAGGCATACTAACTAAAAAGCATGGTGTCACGTGCTCACAAGCAAACATGAACGCATCTCACTCAATGACCGCGGAAACTTGCTGTCGAAATGCTGGAGTGAGGAAGTGTGGCAGCAGCAGCGAGCGAATTGACCTTCGTGCCGCCACTCGCATCAACGCGACTTCGCCGCGAAAACACAGCGCGCGGCGGACTCTGTCCACGTCGCAGATGGCTTTCATGATACAGCGGCCCGGAGTAGAACGCGCCCCCCTCCCTCCCCTCCCGCTGGAGCCTTGCGAGCGACGGAAGACGGTGCGCTTCCTCACAGCTTTCCTCCATTTCGTGCGCGAGATTGAACCGCTATCGCCGGCTCACCCTCCCACGCTTTCACTGGCACGTACAGCATATACGGCGCACGGCGATGATTTTATCGCCCTTGCATTTTATACGGAACCTCACGGCGACGGCGATGGTAGAAATGCGCCTGGAGTGTCCATATAATTGCTATGACAATAATAAAATAATAATAATAACAGCATCTTAAAAAGTTGCTCGTCACAGGTAGCGAAATTGCAGTTGTGAATTAAGAAAGCTCGAAGAGTCAACATTGTATTTATTCGCTTCAGGAGGCATGGTGCAAATGCGGAATTCAAGCCCGTCTGTGTTGAGTTGTGTTAAGCAGATATCGGGGTACTCTTTTTTTTTTGTCGCCAGTATGCCCAAAGGCATAAAAATAAATGAAAAGGTGTAGGCCTGTTTCCTGGATGAAGTCCAGCAGCGGCTGGTGCAAAGGTTCGTGCGTCCAGCGCATTAGGTCGCTGGCCTGTGCCTTAAGCCATGGCGAAATTTCAGGCAAGGGTATATCCTGGTACTCACGTCCCTTTTGACTTTCCCGTCCCCAATATAAACTGTGAAATACATTGACATATGATTTTTTTCTGAGGGGGCGGAGGGGGGAATTGAATTACTAAAACGCAAATTTATTTCGTAGCGTATTTTGGGAACTCTGCTCTTTGCAGATATATCGCGCAACTTGCACTATACTCTAAAAAGGGAGCTCTACTCTTCGGAGACAACTTGATTGCAGCGTAGCTACTATGGCACAGACAACTATACACAGATACATTATGTAGCCGATGGTCGTTGGCTTGGCCACTATGTCTATCACGAAGGACGTTTTAGAGCTTTTCTCTTTTGCTCAACACGTAGCTGTATCTCCTGCCTTTACCTGCCTTTACCTTCGAATTTACCGCTGCCATGCGGTGATTCACTCGGTGAACGTCCTGGTTCCCTTTACTTTTATTTTTATTTTTTTTTGGCAGGTCGTGTATACACTTGTCACAGGCCGCATCAGCGTGCACTCACAAACACGGCAACGACTTCCTGGGAGCTCTCAGATCATTCCGAGTCAACTGCCCGAGTAAATCGCGAGCGTCGAAGTGGACTTGTGCGTGCACCAAGCATCGGCACACGAAAGCATCCAACTCGGCGTCGCTTCTTCGGGTACGCGGCAGCGGCGATAGAGGTCGCACCGCCTCCAAGCGCACCGTTTGCGGCCCCCATCGTATGTACGCACACACCATCCGCAGCGGATGCACGCACGCAACGCGCAGAGTCATCCAGACGTTCCTCTTCTCCGCCTCTCAAAATGGTGCGTTTATTGCGTTAGCCTGCAAGCGGCGCCGAGAAACTGCCGACAGATGAGCGGGCTCGGGCACGGTCGTGGGAGAAGGCCTCCCATGCACTCGCTTGTTTCTCCTGTGTTTGTGTGGGCCTATGCGAATGGGAAACTTCTTCGAGGAAAAGAGGTGTTATACGGTGCGTTTCCAGAGGTGTTTCTTGAAGGGAACAATCAACCATGAGAACAGCCCATACGCTGTCCTTTTATTTCCTTCTTTTGCTTCATTTTTAATTTTTTTTTTTTTTTTGCGAGCGATGGTAAAAGACACGACTTGCGTGTTTTAAAGGAGAGCGAATAGAGGTAAGTGTACGTTAGGTGCGATAACTGTAACGTAGATCCACCATCATAAAGTCTTGGCCTCAGCGGGCTGTTTCGCCATCCGACGCTCTGGCACCATGCTGTGGGAAAAGGGAAGGCGTGTTTCGATAACATTCATAACACGTCGTGTCTTTCGCCTCAACGATCTGTAGCAAACCGATATTAATAAAAAGAATGTCAATCAGCTTTTTTACGCGTAGGATATAAGGTGATCGTATGGGAACAATGTGAATCAGTGTAGTTCTGTAAATGAATCACCAACATGTGCAGTCGCGCGCTATATGAGCTGCAACACGGTGCCCGAAGTCGAAGGCACCCCAGGACTACACGGCAGCGCCGACATTATTGGTTTCATAAATACCAGCATAAAATATTCACCAAGATAATTTCCAATATAATCAGGGCAACACTTGACTTCAGTCAACCAAGAGAACAGGCTGGCTTGAGGAAGGGATATTCTACGATGGATCATATCCATGTCATAAATCAGGTAATCGAGAAATCTGCGGAGTACAATCAACCTCTCTATATGGCTTTCATAGAATATGAAAAGGCATTTGATTCAGTAGAGATACCAGCAGTGATAGAGGCATTGCGTAATCAAGGGGTATAGGAGGCGTACGTGAATATCTTGGGAAACATCTACAAGGATTCCACAGCTACCTTGGTTCTCCACAAGAAAAGTAGAAAGTTACCTATCAAGAAAGGGGTCAGGCAAGGAGACACAATCTCTTCAATGCTATTCACTGCATGCTTAGAAGAAGTATTCAAGCTCTTAGACTGGCAAGGCTTAGGAGTGAGGATAAACGGCGAATATCTCAACAATCTTCGGTTTGTTAATGACATTATCCTATTCAGCAACAATGGGGACGAATTACAACAAATGATTGAGGACCTTAACCGAGAAAGTGTAAGAGTGGGGTTGAAGATTAATATGCAGAAGACAAAAGTAATGTTCAATAGCCTGGCAAGGGGACAAGATATCAGGATCGCCGGTCAGCCTCTAGAGCTGGTAAGCAGTACGTTTATCTAGATCAATTACTCACAGGGGACCCTGATCATGAGAAGGAAACTTACAGAAGAATAAAATTGGGTTGGAGTGCATACGGCAGCCATCGCCAAATCCTGACTGTCGTTGAAAAGAAATGTGTACAATCAATGCATTCTACCGGTACTAACATATGGGGGAGAAACTTGGAGGTTAACAAAGAAGCTCGAGAACAAGTTAAGGACCGCACAAAGAGCGATGGAACGAAAAATGTTAGGCCTAACGTTAAGAGACAGGAAGAGAGCGGCGTGGATCAGAGAACAAACGGGAATAACCGATATTCTAGTTGACATTAAACGGAAAAAATGGAGCTGGGCAGGCCATGTAATGCGTAGGATGGATAACCGGTGGACCATCAGATTTACAGAATGGATACCAAGAGAAGGGAGGCGCAGTCGAGGATGGCAGATAACTGGGTGGGGTGGTAAAGTTAGCCAATTTGCAGGTACAAGCTGTAATCAGCACAAGGTAGGCGTAATTGGAGATCGCAGGGAGAGACCTTCGTCCTGCAATGGACATTAATATAGGCTGATGATGATGATGATGATGATGATGATGATGATGATGATGATGATGATGATGATGATGAAATATCAGTAATCAGAATGGTAAATAGTTGTCCAATTTTCCGTATGTAGGCGCCGGCGTGCAGTCTCGGGGCCCCTTCAACCACGGGCTCCGGCTTGCAGCGCATATTGCACACGACTGTACATGTTGATGATTCTTATACAGAACTATACTGACTCTCATTGTTAAGACCTTAAATGACCTTAAACGCGTGTAAAAGGAATATGTCCCATTTGAGTTCATTTCCCGACGAGATCATATACAGGGTGTTTCATTTTAGCTGCACCAAATTTTAAAAAATTGCCTGTGGCAGATAGCACAATTATAATCCTTGATCTAAACTACGCGATGAGGCGGCCATTATTTCCACGAGAAATCAAAACGCCTGATTGAATAATTAACATAATTACGCTAATTAACTTTTCAATCAATTATTTTACGGCACATCTTTCAACCTACGAATTATAGCCGCTGAGTTCGCAAGGAGTATTCACTTGGAACGAATTGTCAGGACTGAACCAGTTTCGAGATATTAATTTTCAATGTGTCTGATGCATGGGCGTTCCAGTTAACTTTATGAGGAAAACGCTGTTTTAGGCACTGAAGCACAAATTTAACTCGAACGCCCATAGCGCTCCGCCGAAAAATTGCAATGCTTTGTCTCTTCCACAAATTATATTTTACTTTCCTGCTCTACGCGAAAACTTGTTACATGCTCCTTTACGCTCATCTCGCCGTATATTTAACTCTCTCAGCATTCAACGTTTGCACGGCTCATCCAACGCCTTCAACAAATATTCACTTCCCGTCACCATTGAAGAATGGAACAATCTTCCTGAAAGAGTTGTTACCGAATCTAATCCCTCCAGATTTCGGCCGCTACTAACTGACCACTTGAACCTACAATAGTTACTTCGATCACGCTCCTCTCCCAGCAATACGATCTGCTTGTATTATTGCGTCATCACCTATTTTTCTGTTTCTCTATCTCTGGCCAACTTGTTTACTCACCACGAGTTCATTTCGCCCGCACAGCTCAATTTGTACTTAAATATGCCGGTACATTGCTTGTCATATTTTGCTTTTTTATTGATTGGATTACTTGACGTTTTTTACACCTTTTGTTATTCTTTTTATTCTTATAATGCTGTTTTTCACTTCTGTTTTCCCATGGCTATGTATGACCGCTTCACACCCTTGTCCCATGCCCATTTTTGGCCGCTTTGTTTGCTCACCGAAGTTCGTTTCGACCGCATAGCTGAATTTTTACTTTTATACGAGGTGTTTCTTCGAACACTTTCAACACTTTTTAAAGGTTGCCTGTGGAAGATAGCGCAATTCTAGTTCATGAGCTGGTCTACTCGAAGAGGCGGACATTACTTGCACAAAAAAATTGAAATGCATAATCGACTAATTAACAAGAAGTTACTAATTAGGTTTTAACTAATTATCTTATGGCCCATATTGCAATTTACAAATTCTAGCCGTGGAGTTCGCAAGGCGGATCCACTTCGGAACGAATTTTCAGGATGACGCCAGTTTCGAGATATTGATTCCCGAACTTTGCGGAGAAATGCATTGGCGTTCCAGCTACTTTCGTAACAAAACGTCGTTTTATGCATTGTAACGCAAAAGAACAAAAGGGAATAGGTACGAAGAGGGCACGCACGTTGATACCACCAACCCGTATTTTCTTCCTGTACGATACTACGTTCTCAACTATATCGTGCACTTTTTATAGAACCTCCGAGTCTGCTCCTTCAGTGGCTGCCATGCTGAAGAAGTTGAGTCCATGGCTTTTCACCTATTGATTCGATTTTTTTAAATAATCGCGAAAAAAATAAACAATTGTTTATATGGAAAGTTGGTCCATCAGTCGCCCAGCCTTACAGTCAGGAGTACTAAATACGAGTCAACTCTGAAAAGAAGGGTTTTCCCAGAATTCGCATCAAAGCACCAACCTTGTGTTACTCATTTGCACAATCCTCTTGACGCAGGTTTGTATCTGCCTTTATCAAGGGTGTCATCGCAATAGGCGCCCACGTGAACTGCGCATCAGCAGCAATCTTATCGTCTTCGACCCCGTCTGCGACGCCAGCACGACTGGTGTTCATCGCGGGTATAATGTGACGATGCCTTCCGCTCGATTCAATGCCACTCTTATCATCCACCGTTCACGGCCGGCTGATCCCATTGATAACGCGAGCGGAGCGCCGCCCTGGCCACTGACGAAGCGTGAAAAGAAATAGCATCGGAGAAGACGTACGTCATTACAAAATCGCGGCCCGTATCCGCCTTCCTTTGTGCCCTTCTTACTCGGCTGCAGTTAGCTTTTTGTATCAAAGTTGCATTGGTGCTCCCTGTGTCAGGAAGCTGTAAAAACGCTAGGGGTGACGTCTACTCTGCTCAAGGTGAACCATGTAATTGGTTCAGCCTGTGTTTGAATCTGCTCGACTACCAGACGTACAGCGTGAAACTCAACGATCTGTGTCCAAGACATCGCATGTAAACTTCCAATATATCGCATGTATACAACTTACGCATACAGTGAGAGATGGAACCACAAATAACGACATTGACCTGTTTTTAGTGGTTGAGTCAGCCGAACAAGGTGCAGATGTAATGCTTCGTAGGCAAACCTACCATATATGTTTACGCGTGTCTGCAACTGATATTTAAGTCACTGTATAGCCACTGTTATGGATCAACGCCGCCACTGTGGATGTTCCAAAACGTTATTGTATTGGCGCATATGTTGCAATGGCCTGGCATTGTCAGTCGTTTTCCTTATTGATCCACGTTTTCAGGCTATAATAACAAAAACAACGAGTGGCATTCAGCTGCACACTTATTCCTCGATAAATTTTGATGGGGTCGATGCCTTCCCAGCCAAGGAAGCGAACGCTGTTCCTCTGTGGTCCATCGTGGCCGTGATGTAGTGTACTAGAATTCGAGTACACTGTAATGGATTCGTTATAGAACCTCCAAGTCAGCTTTCCTGCACAAGGCATACTTCTTCCGTGGCAGTTATGCTGTAGGAGTTGAGTCGATGAATTGCCACCTATAATTTCGATTTTTTTCTTTTAATAATCGCGATAAAAGTAATAATAGTTCATGCGAAGAGTTAGTATACCAGGGGCTACATTAACGCTACCACCCCCGTGTCACTCGTGAAAGTTGACTATTAACAATTCTTAATCTATTTTGATCAAAAATTCATCAGCTCTCTCTACCTTTGTTAAGATTATTTGCGAAGTTTAGAATTGCCTGTGGCAAATAGCACAATTATAACCCTTGAGATAAGTTACTCGATAGATAGATAGATAGATAGATAGATAGATAGATAGATAGATAGATAGATAAATAGATAGATAGATAGATAGATAGATAGATAGATAGATAGATAGATAGATAGATAGATAGATAGATAGATAGATAGATAGATAGATAGATAGATAGATAGATAGATAGATAAACTTTATTAGAAAAATAATCAGTTTTGTGTTTCTCCGAAGGGGCATCGCTAATGGTCGGGGCCCCTAGTCCAGGGCTCCGCTGGCCCTTGCCATCTTCTCTGCTCTCTGGATCAGCTTGAGCTGGTCGTCGAGGGCCGAGCTGGACAGTAGTGCCTCCCATTGCTCCCTCGTGGTGTTCGTGTCGTGGTGTTCGTGTCGTGGTGTTCTATGTTGTGCAGCGTGCACTCCCACGTAATGTGGTATAGGGTTGGTGTGGCCCCGCACCACGGGCATTCGTCCATGTAGGCTGTGGGGTGCATGCGATGTGTAGGTTCGTGTAAGTGCCTCTCTGGGGCCTACGCCAGGCACCGGCATCCTCAGCTTTAGTTTTCGGTGGGGTGGGGGATATCGCAAGCGACTCCCTCTATGGTAGTTCAGGATGGCTGAATACTCGGGGTCAACTGGATCAGGGTAATCTGCAGTCGGCGTGATGAGTGCTCGGTTATGTACAAATTCTCGAGCTGCTCTGTCGGCATACAGTTTACCCGTGATGCTAGCGTGGCCCGGTAACCAGATGATGGTTTGGGTGGTGATGTCGTCAGTGCCCTCCTCGGGTATTTGGGCTAGGACTTGTGCAGCAATTACTTCTATGAGAAATCAAAATGCTTAATTCAATAATTAAAATTAAAATTACACTAATTATTTTTGTATATTATTACTTTGCGGCACATATTTCAATCTACGAATTGTAGCTAGTGAGTTTGGTAGCTAGCTATATCTAGTTTGTAGCTAGTGAGTATTAGTGAGCTAACGAATTCTGGGGATGGTACCGGTTTCGAGATATGCGCCGTCCGACTTGCGGTAAAGATGTACTGTTGTTCCACTTAATTTTTTAAAGAAAACGCTGCTTTATGCACTAAAGCGCAAAAGTAACTGGAACGTTAATGCCCCCATTTCGTCGAGCTATTTGAAAATTAATACCACGAAACTGCATGGTGTAGTCCTGAGGAATTCGTTCCAAGTGCCTTGCGAGCTTACCGGCTACAATTCGTGAATTTCCATATGTACCGTAAAGTAATTAATTTAAAAAGTAATTAGCGTAACTGTTTTAATTATTCAAATTAGTATTTTGATTTCTCGTCGAAGTAATGGCCGCCTCATCGAGTAATCTTATCTGAAGGGTTAGAATTGTGCTATCTGCCACAGGCTTTTTTTTTTAATTCTTATTTAAAACATGCACATTGTGTGCGCACAACGGAATACAGCAGCTCTGAAGTTTCGGTGCTGGCCTTAGAATTTTTTTTTCTTTTTTTCAGTCAAACAGTGATTTTTATTATTTCATCAACCACGTATCATTTACGAGAGGTAAGATCGAAGCCGGGACAGCTTAATTTTGAACGCTTAGCACATTGGAAACGTGCTCGACATTGCATTATAGCTGCAGGTTGGCAATCACATATAGTTGACTGGCCTGAAGGGAACCGAGGGGAACTGTCGGAGAGCACGATAGGCAGGCGCGTTTTCATACCTTTTGGTTGACACGCTAACCGCAGCTAAGGCGATGCGCATTTACTACTTACCGCAAGTCATGCTGCATGAGCGACATGAACGGACTGCCGTTATTCCCCTCAACAGTTGTATACAAATAAATATGTATACATAATACATATAAAATATAACGTAGCCTTTTTGCTTGGAAACAAACGCAACCGTTGTTGACCCTGAATCCGAGGTCAACTTAACCACGGTTAGCGTGCCTATATATACGGTACACATATTATACTTGATTTTGCATGCGACCTCACGTTTCACGTGCAGTGCACGTTCACGAAATCAAAGACTCCCAACACAACCACTTTTTTTTTTTTGCTCGCCTTATTAGCATTTTTTTTATTGCCATATCTACGCGAGATTACAAACTTATATTACACAGGGCGCGTTCTGGTGCGCCGTACACCCGAGCTTCCATTCACAATGTCACACGAGGATAACGGCACACGATTCTTTTCCCGCATCGTCCACAGTCACTTTCGCGAAACGTGCGCGACTGTTCAAGAGCGCACAGCACACCTTGACGCGACCTCACGTCGGAGGAGGAAACAAAAAATGCAACAAAAGCAGTACGGCGAAAGAACAATTGCAGCTGCGTTCGTAATGCGGTGGTCTCGTCAGAGGTCGGTCGAACTGACGGTGGATGGTCAGGAATGCCGCTTGAAATGGGTTCACGTCAGCCAACGTCGCTGCCGAGGGCATTGCTGTCCGTTGGCGCCATCTTATAAGACAGCCTTTGTCTTCTTCAGTTCTTGCACGCACTCAGTGTTTTCACGAGACTGTTCCAAAGAGCTCTACGAGTTCGAAGCACGGCACCGGCCTTCGCGGCACACAGTTCTCAGCCAACAGGTATCGCACTCGTAAACAAGTCCGGCTCGCGCCATTTAATACCAAGCTGCTTCCGGCGAGTCGTCATATCCACTACCGAATTTCCTATAGCTTTTTCCCTCTTTCGGTTATTTACACAACGCGAGAAGATTGCCCTCCAGCGTGGAATGCGTTAGAAGTTACACGTCGGCCATAGCCATGCTATAGACACTGACATCGGAACGCAACGTATCTTTTCGCTTAATTTCAACACGTTCACTCGCGACTGAAGTGCGCCGCCAATCTATACACCTGGACAAGATACGCAAAGGTGTGTTCGCAAGAATGCTGTTTCAGCCGGGTCGCAAGAAACCGACACTGTTACCATCTCGTAACAGCTTCCTTGGCAGACTGCGTTGCTAAAGGAAGGTGCAGATGGTGGGAGTTCGTACTCGATTGAAAAAAACAAAATTAGCAATGGTCGATGCGTGAGATAGAGCCACCGAACAGTAAAGGCGTTCGTCCTAAAGTTTGACTTTGGTCTAAACACCCCTGCGGAAATACAGTCCCACGTAACGTGTCATGCCCTTAACCATACGCCTCCATATTACTCTTTCTTCACAAGCACCGTGATGCTTACACGGGAAATTCAAATGCAGTAGAATTTACAACTCTGCTGCACTACTATGCCGCTTGCACGAATTATCTTATGCCCGTCGGTAAATCTACTCCCGGCTTAAAATCTTCGCGCCAGTGGCACCAAATTGACCCGCGCAGTAAGTTGTCGAGTGACAGAATAACATTTCCGCAAGTATCACTTGACAAGCCGGTGCGCACCAACTTACTGTCCGTTGCGCAAAGCCTCTCATCCGCGGAAAAAATTGACCCGCCGGTAAAATGAATCGCGCAAGAAGCTCCTCCTCTAAGAGCTTTCAAAACACCGAAGTTTGGGTAATGGCTCAAATCGGTGGTTCTGCTCGCTCTTGCTAAGCAAATGAGGAAAAAAAAAAAAAAAAAAAAAAAACGAGAGCGTAAAAAGTTCGCATTCCGTGGGTGTAACGACTAGACTTTCCGCTTCGAAAGCTCACCACCCTCCCACTTTTCTCCGCCCCTCTCTCAGTCTCTCTCTTGTAGTGCATCAAAGAGCAAGATAACGGTCGAAGGTGGGAGGAATCTTCTCTGCTTTCTACAAAAGGATTGGGACGAGGAGGAGGTTGCAGGAGGTGCATCAGTGCGGGGACGCCTGCGATGGAGCGGGCGACTGACGCTGGTCTCCTCTAGCAGGATTCCCTACTCGTCGGCCGGAAAGATGACACCGAAGACGACAGGGCCATCGACGAGGACGACATAGAGGACGACGACGTCGTGGGGAGAGGAGGATGAGACGGCGCAGCGGGAGACGACGGCCTGGCCGTCGAGCACGGCGAAGCGCTCGCCGTCGAAGACGAGCACGGCGGCGGCATCTGAGGCGGCACGACGGCCACGGAGGCGGGCAGTCCGTTGCTCGAGGCGCCCGGCGGAGGAGGAGGGGCGTGATGGGGCGGCGGCGGCGGGGGTGCGCCGGCACCCGGCGGTGGAGCGACCCCGGCCGGAACCCCCGGTGGCGGAACGCCCGGGTAGAGCCGGTACGCCATGGGCTTCTGCAGAGCGGCCTGCCGGTAGTAGAGGTCCAACGCGGCCATAGTGCTTAGCGAGGACTGCGGTGACAGGCCCGTGTAGCTGGACAACCAGTACGGGGCCGTCTGGAGCATTCGCTGCACGGCGGCGTAGTTTCCGGCCTCCGCCAGCAGCTCGAGACCCACGGCCGTCTGGCGCTTCCATTTCGTCCTGCGCGTGGGTGAAAAGAATGGTTGGCAAACGCTCGGCGCACCAGTCGCGTCGTATTCTGTATGTGGGCGACTCCTCATTAGTTCACCGAAGATTACGGGGTGGCTGCGACTCCTGCAGCACTTAGACCGCGCGAGGCGCAGATTTGGTGTCATAAACCTCTGTAAAAACGTTGACCACCGAATGTCTGTCTACACCGCTGTCTAAACGGTATGAAACATGAAAGCACGAGCTTAGCGCAGTATCGCTAAACTCGAAGAAAATGACTGTCAACAATAAAATTATATGCCAGCTGGGACATCATTTAATGAGGTTTAAACAAAAAATGAAAAATAACCACAGTTTCATTGGATTCCAAAACATCTTAGAGCGCAAGCAGTGCATTAGTGTGAATTAACATTAAAAAAATACTACAGCAAACGCGCAAGAAATTAATGTAATAATGATTAAAACATCTGTTCTTAGCACAAAACAGACAGTCGAGAGATTATTTTCTTGCTGCAGTAAATCATCATCGCGATCAAGTACCCCTTCTATAAATATGCAGGGAGCGAACCTGGAAAGCATTGAAGTGACTATAGGAGAAAAAGAAAATGGAGAATGGGCTTTCCGAGAAAGTCTGCACATTGTTTCCGAACACGCGTCCACGCACCCCTATACAGGGCAGCGTCAGGCTCTGCCGGCGTTGCAGACATGCTCGACGTCTGGGAACCGATGCATGCATCGTCCGCACCATAAAGCAAGCTTAATTAACCGCATTCACAAAAAGCCAGAGGAGGACTGGATGAAAGAAAGAGGGGGGAGGGGGCAGAGAGAGAAGCCAGCGAAGCGGCTTCCGAAAAGTTAACCAGACTCACAAATGGTTTCTCGTTTCCTCTTTCCTCTAAGGGCTCTATACTACACCGTACTATATAGAGAAACAAAAAAGCGCACGGAAAGGGCGGCCTCAGCTTAAACGCTCTAAACGCTCGTTTTGTACACACGGCAGCAGTGTCGGCGGAAGTCCTTTACGTGAGCGCCGCGGAGATAGCGGCGAACGAAGACGAAAACAAAAGAAACGTCCAAAAACGCCGCTGCTGCTGAATACGGTTGCGGTCAGGAGCGGTCATTCATTTGCGAGTGCCTTTCCGGGGGGCTCGCGGCTATACGAACGTTTTTTTCCCAACTCCCCCCGCTCTTCTTTTCCCGCGCACGAGCGAGCGTCGACGCGCATGCATCCCGGGGAGCAGTTGCCGTCGAGCGCCGCGCGGCGCACGCGGAGATACATACATCGCGTGCGCGCCTCCCCCCCCCCCCCCCCCCCCCGTATATTTCTTGTCGGTTTTTGGCGTCGACGCAGAGAGACACAAGGCGCATGCAACGTGCAGCGCGGCAGCCGTTTAGCGGACGGCTGAGAGAGCGAGAGGGGGGGGGGGGGGGGGGGGCTGCTTTTGCGCGTATATATCTCTGGCTAAGCGATTCCTGACAGGAGTGCGGCCGCTGTGTTTAGGGCGACGTCGTCTCTGCCAGCGGCGACAGAAGGGTGCGCGCTCTCTCGCCATGCCTCGCGGCAGACTCGTCTCCCACGATGCTCAGGCACCATACTTCCTGCCGCTAAGAGCAGTCGCGGGAGCGAGCAAGCGCTTTGGCGAGACACAATTAAAGGCGGCACGGAAAGTTGGAAATGAGACGCCCACTTTTTTTTCTTTTTTCTGTGAGCGCCAAAGCTTTGGAAGAAGAGGCCGCTCGCGGTCGCCTTTGCTCGCTGGCTGAGTGAGCCTCTCGGCAGCTAACACCACCGCCTCGCACTCTTTGCTGTTGTCAGCGAAAGTAACGCGGATATGGGACCGCGCATGGAGCGGCGATGTTACGTTCCTCGGAGCAGATGGAGTGAGCGCGCGTGCCCCAGTAATACTATATGCTTGATGGTCACGTCGAATCGTCGATTCGCGCCGCGGTGTCGCACGTTGGAGAATGTATATACTATAGACGTATACCGCAATACAGGGAGACGTATCCGGGAGCAGCAGAGAGGGTGGTGGCTTGTGACGCTATCATGAACCACGTATAACGTGCAGGAAAACTTGTGTTTCATCACTATCCATCGCTCCATAAAGTACACACAGGTACATTCGGAATAAGTGGAACAGGAGATAGGTGGAATAGAGTCGGTGATTGAAATGTATACCTTCGGGGAGCGCTGTGGTTAAGCACTGCGTCACAAGGTATCGCTACCGGCGTTGCTGCTCACCACTACGCCTTTGCTGAATGCACTTGTTCCACCTGAATACACTTGTTGCAAGCCCGCGCTCGTGGTGCGAATATTGAAGATACGGAGAAGGGAACGCTGGATATACGCAGCTAATTTAGACGACTAAGAATATTTACCTTCTTCAGTAGCCATTAACTTGTTGGTTAAGCCCCGGGCCTTGCGTTTATTGTTACACATGAATGGCCTCTCTTACAGGTCGTCATGACTTCGTCACCCACGCTTTTGTGTCACTGTAATGGCGCTTATACTATCGAACCACTGTGATAGAGCAGGTAATTTGTAATTCCTTAAAAAAAAACGCAACACAAATAAACAGGGTATTTTAAGCAGAAATTACGTGTGGCAGTGGGCGTCAGGAATTTTGCTATAGTTATCAGTGAATTGATTATTTACCTTAAATTTACACTGAATTTTTATTAATACTTTGATACACATGTAATTCTGGAACACAACCAATCAAGTGCTCAAGCCATGTCCATTAAGGAAGAATATTGAGAACATATAACACTATAGTTTCGGGATATGCGTGCCCAAACATGGCGCGGATACCCTGGCGTTACATTTATCATTTATTTTCCCACCAAACTTCTGTATGCTGTCTATGCTGAGGGCCAACACTATACGGGGAACATAATTCGTGGTAGAGTTTGGGGACAAATCTCACCGATCAAGTCCTGCAGCCTCAGCATTACCGCAAAACGCGTATACATGCGTTAAGTAGTCATTGGCTTCAACTCCACAATTACGATGTGTGCGCTAGCGTCATGAATTCAACAAACATGTGAAACTTCGTTTGTAAAATTTCCAGGTTTAAAAACAGTGCATAAGACGTGGCGATGAAGAAAGAAAGGGTGAATTACTTTAGGTTAACTTAATCCGAACCTAAAATGTAGGTATGTAAACTTATTTATTTCAAGACTTTCATGGAAATCCTCGCACGATTTCTGAAGCCCACAGTGGAGAATGATGTGATGCCGGGAAAAAATATTTCAAACAAACCTTTTTTAAGAATTACTCATATATTCTCTGAAACGCCTCGTAATGCCCTGGCATGCCACCGCTCCATTTGCGCAACACTCAAAGAATCCCCTGGAGAGGAGAGCATATTGAATACTTTCGTATTCAGCATAGACAGGCATTTGCGATTCCCAGCTGCTGCCAAAATTAACACGGAGCTGCCCAACATAAGTCGTCTCTCATAGCCACTGCGCTGCTTCGAGACATTCAACTTCCCTGCCTTTCCTTTTATCCCCCTCCCCCTACTCTCTTATATCTCCCTTGCAACTCCAACATTCAATCAGTCACTAAATCCGTAAAACTATGAGGTTCCGCATGCCGCGCACCTATACACACCGCAAGCGGGGCGTACCTTCTGTTCTGGTACCACGTCTTGACCTGTGTGTCGGTGAGGTTGAGCTTGGCGGCCAGTTCCATGCGGTCCTGCACGCTGAGGTACTTCTGGCGCTCGAAACTCTTCTCCAGGGTCTGCAGCTGGTGGTCCGTGAAGGCGGTGCGCGCCTTGCGCTGCTTCTTCATCTTCAGCGAGCACACGCCACCACCGCCACCCCCGCCGCCGCCTCCAGGGGGCGACTCGAGCGTCCGTTCCGGGGACTCGCTCCCTGCGGTAGCCAGAGCCAACGGGGCAACGAATTAGTGCCGAAAAACAAAGCGAAAACAAGAAAACAACGACGTGCGTATTATAATGCCGCGACGAGGTGCCTACTGAAGAACCGTTTTGATCTGAGAATAGTTAGCTCATGCTTACTGTATAGCGTACGCTACATATAGATTAACGGACAGCACATACAGCTAATCAACACGACAGAAGGCTGAACAAAGAGGCACATTGTGTTTCATGCCGTCAAGTGAAACGACAAAAGCAAATGTTAACTTGAGCTGGATTTGAATATTACTCTTGTATAGAACACAAACATGTCACCATTAGCGCGGTAGCTGTGGCTATATCGCTATGGTATGAAACGAACCCGAAAGTGAAATACAGACGGCGACGCCATCGATATTTCTCTGACTTTTCGGCGCCACCTATAGCACTGTAGTGCCGGCCTCGCTAGCTCGACCCTTGCGCAGCATTGCATAGGTTATGGATAGCAGCCACGTCTTGAAAACACGTGCATGCGAGGTTTTCCAGAGCCACGACAACAACACGAGCGAAAGTGCGGAGGTATTATACATGCTCCTTCGCAGTATCGGTGACACGCGCACAAGCCGGCTTTGATATCGCTTCACCCACATGAGTTTTGTTGGTAATGTGTTGTCGGCTTGTGTTGGTAATCTTCAGGCTTTTTATGTATTTAAGCCGGTCGTCCTTATCAATAAATATCTAGCGCTCAGAATCTGAGTGCAGCGTTATATACATGTATGTATCGCCTTCTTCTGCCTCGTCTTCTCACGCTACCGTGCATCATGCCTTCGTATCGAAAGAAGGACGTGACGCTCAAACGTAGCACGTGGTTCTAGAAACTGGACACAAGTTTGCGCACAAGACCGCTTCGTGGGCGCTAACGAAATGTGTATATATCTATAAGAACAGGTGGAGGCTAATTGTGACAGCCAATCAGGTGACAGCGATGGGCGCCGGTTGAAGACGAATATTTCTTCTTCGGATAAAAAAGTTTCGTAAATCTGGAGCATGCATCCGTGGTCCTTCCTCGGTTATTTCATGGAAGCGCTCCGCGTATATGCTAATACCTGGTTCTGAAAGAGTAAAATTATGAACAGTGGAAACCCATGACAGCCTTGCATTGCGTATGCTGTAGAACGGCTGCGCAACAAGTAAGCGTATAGCATGCAAGCTGAAGCTGCCGCGAATGCAACCACGACGCCAAACGCGGAGCATCGGAGTGTGCGAGCATCAATAACTGCTCCGCGCTTCCGTTGTGCATTTCCGAGTCGTTGGTGCTCCCTATTCACGCTGCGGTCATATCTGGCCGGTCGTCAGGTGTTCGGGGGCCACGCATAGCCGCTATTCACGCGGTGATGGACCAAAACGCCGTCGGTGTTGAGCGCATCGCCCAGTATATACATTCTGCAAGAGTGCGGCTGCCGAGGATGCAAAAAAAAAAAAAAAAAAAAGCGCGGAACGTTTTAGCCGCGCTTGACGTGTTTCGCATTGTGGCGGCTTCCTCTTGGCACGAGGCAAATCGGCGCACGCGTACAACTGCGCAGTGGATATAAAGGGCCATCTGTAATGGTGCTTTTTGGCGGGCGCATGAAAGCGCGCACCTGCTGCGTCGTGCGGAGGCTCGCCGTACGGAAGCGCGGAGAGTTGGATGACATGAAACGAGACCTTCCCGAAAGACGGGACTTTTGTTATGCCGCCAGACTCTCGGACAACGTTGCCACGCATGACGGACTCTTTGTGCGGATTTATTATGCAGTGTGCGAGTGTACAAGGCCGCCGATAATACGTCGGGAGAACGAAGCCTTATAGCTCCCTGCTATTATACCGCGGAGATGAGATTCCATGCCTTTATGGTTTGATCACAGCTAATGTAACCGCGTGGCATCGGGGCAAAATTACTAGGGGCATCGAGAGGAATATTGTATAGGGTGAGCGAGCAATCCAGTCGGTAAGCGACTTGCTCAGGCGCTCGGCAGCGATATTTCCCTCCGTGAAAGATGGTTACATCGATGTGGTTGATGACCGCATGTTCGCCTCCTTTTCAAGAAGAGATGACACACCGGGAAAAAGAACGTACCAACGCAGAAAGCGAACGAACGGACCACGCCCAAAGCCAAAATCAGTTCAGGACACAGCTATAGCACAGGAAGCCGACAAATAAGCAGCAGCGGGGGATGTACGATCTTTGTCAAATGAAACAAAGCACGTGAGCGTTACTGGCCGTGTATCGTCGAGCCCATGGATCTCCTGGCGCTAGCAAGCTTTGCAGTGCAAATACTAGACGAGAGTTTGCTTTCCTCTCCAGAGCTTTCGAGCAGTTCCGATGTGACAAGTCCCGGAGTGAACGTGCGGTCAGGTGCGCACTGTCTTCGTTTCTTTTGACGAAGTCGGTGCGCCAGTGGTATTTGCCCACACGTAATAACTCAAACCACATGATTTCAATACTGGATATCTTGGTTAAAAGAGATTTAACGTTAGCGCGAGCCGTAAACGCTTAAAAAAAGCTATATAGAAAAAAAATAACTAGGAACCTAGACATGGTGAAATTTCTAGCGCACACAATTGTCAAGGACACAGTGAAGGTGGACACAGGAGCGCTTACTCACAACTGGTTATTTTTGGAAAGAGACAGAACATATAAGCACCACCTATCTGTACTGAGCATGTGCAAAACGAGTCATTCGTTTTTATATAAACAGATTACGAAGGTTCAAGCAGTATTGAAGAATGCAAATTCTTTGTCAGTGATTGCAACCAATGCAAGCGCTCGTGCGTCGACCTTCACTGTGTCCTTCTCTATTGTGCGCGCTACAAATTCCACCATGAATACGCACCAACTCGCCCAACTATCAGTTCTGCAACCTAAATCATCTTTCATCAGGCTGCAATCGTATACACGTTTTGGTTCTTTTTCGATGCATACGTATACACGCACGGAGGGAAAACTTTCTTTCGCCTGTACGGCGTTCCTCGCCGACGGGGGTTAATCTTGGCGACGTGTGTATACACGACAGCGCTGTCGCGTGTCACGCACCGACCGCATTGTTATTATTTGCCGGAGCGGTCGTGTAGACGGTGACCTCGCGACCTTGGCGAGGAACGGCATCTTGTGCGCGTCTCCACTTGACCTGCATAAACACTCGGCGGCTGACCCGCGCACACCTCTAGCTGCCCCCTTTTCGTTTGTGCTCGCGCATACATGTCGGCGCCCACCTTTCGCACGGCATGTGTGTGCCTGGCTCTCTGAACCATGAAGAGCATTGCATGGCGGACCTCTTCGCCCCGGAGGTTACACATCGGCATTAGCACGCGCTGACTTATAGTCACACGGTCGCAATGGACAGCTGACTGACCAGCCGTGCACGCCCACCGCTTGTCAGCTTTCGTTCTATAGTGACGCTTCTTTGAGCCGTTGGCCTGTAAGCGCGTATAGTTGTGATATGAACCATGCAGTTTTTAGACAGGTCGAAAGAAAGCTTTCACCGCCTTTTTGGCAATTCCTTCAAACCTCTGACGCTGCTCACAATGGGCACCTTGCGCTGAAGCTTTCCACAGCTGAAAGAAAGTAGCGCCAGAACACAGAGCCTATACGAGCGGTAGAAGCAAAATGGGAGGCGCGCATTTCACACGAGCCGTGACCCAAAACAAGAGTGTTCGAGATGTGAAAATGATGAAATGCGCGCATTTTCCGAATGACGGGCATCGAGATTAGAAACGCCAACATTGCTCGACCTGAGCTTCGCAAAGCTTGGTACGTAACACTCAGACGATCGATGAAGCACGGAATGTCAAGTCATTTTCTTCGCAACCCTACAGCCGCCGGTGTCGGCGACGCTGGGGTGATAAATAAGAGCGTCACAGCAAAGTGCCTGTATATTCCGAGCGATCGATGAACAATTCTGCTCGCTGTCCTGCAGCGAATCTGAATCTGAAGTAACGTGGATACCCAGCTACGCAAACATACAAACAGAAAAGAAAAAAAAAAGAAAAAGAAACAAACTAAGAGCGGAGCGTCCACATTAGGACGCTGCATAATATGCACGGCTTCAGCCCTCCATCGCAATTCTTCTAATGCTCATTCAGATTATCGCGCGTATATGAGGCACACGCCCACTCGCGAATCTCTCTCTACCAGCTCCCATCTGCGTTAATATACCGCTAATCATTGTCTTCCTCGCAGACGTCAATTTCTCTAAACGCTTCCGTCGCGTTGTTGTTTAGCCAGGGCAAAACGGACCGCGCGCGCTGCAGCGATTCCCACTGCGGCCGCCGCATCTGTATATGGTATATACTGTATACACACACATACAAAACGCAACCGAAAATGATGCGCGCAAATGCAGCCTGAGAATTGAGTGCCCTCTCCCAACCCGAGGAGATCGGGGTTGAGGCTCTAACCGGTGCGACTCTCCTTCCAGTCGCCGCCGCCGCGAGTGCGTGTGTGTGCCCACTGTTCCCAGGCGTCACACGTTGCATGGGATCCGCGCGCTGCCGCTGCCGCGCGGGGGTAATTGCAGGGGAGGCATCATCGCCGCGGCTTTTCCCTGACAGACGCCAAACGTTTTTGGGAGCCTCTCAGCGGGCCCGGCGGTGGCGTCGCCGGCGCTTGTTTTTTTACGAGCACCCGGCCGCCTTTACGAGGTTCATATATACGTCTGCGGACGTGGCGCCAGGTAGTCGAGACGAGCCAACGCAAGACCTCGGCCGCGGAGTGCGCTGGCCTCCCCACCTTCGAAGAAGAAGAAGAAACTGCGTTGCGTGCCTTTCGTATATGCCAACCCGCATGTATAGAGGTGCGCACACGCATCGGCGCGGTCCACAAAGGAGGCTCTCGAGCAGCTCTGTTCGCATGTATACGACGACTAACTGTGCGCGCGTGTACGGCGCGCATGACTATCGCCACCAGCGGATGTTCACGTTATACGCGGAAGCTAAGCGAACAAAAAAGACTGCGCGATTTCCCGAGAGAGTCTATAATAAGGCTGTGCAGCCTGCGATTGAGAGGTGTAGTATGCGTTTTGAACCTCTTGCTTTGCAGTGCAACAGCTCTCAGGTCCGCCCTGTATGCCAAGTCTGCAAGAAAATTCCGTTTTCTTTGTCCCGACTCTTGTGTCAAAGGTTTCGAAGGCGATTGTAGAAGTCGAACCAAAACGAGGTGATTCGCAGTTAAGAGATATACAGCAGCAGGCGACGCCACCGTTTGAATATGAGGTGAGCGAAAAGGCATCAGGCAGGCGCGCGCATCTGCGCCTTCGCTGTCTTTCGTTCCTGGTTTCGTTGGGTTTTGGTTTCAGATGCGTGCATGGCTGAACGCGTAAATTAAGAACAAAGAAAAGAGGAGTTTTACAACTACTTGCTTCGACTTTCCATTACCCTTTAACAGATTCTTAGCTATACATTATATAGCTTTGCAGACCTTATATATTCAGACTTGAGCGAAGCGCATTAAAAAAAAAATGAAGAAACACAGCCTATACCACCACACGATTTTCACCATTACTAAATTTGAAAATACCGTGATCGCGCAAACTCTGACGTTTTTGGTGCACGGCGCAAGAATACTTATAAAAGGGAAAGCAGCGACGACGCGAGTGCTTATGTAAACTGACGGTTTATTGGATACACGTACAATACACGGTATAAACACTTAACAACTGCAGAATCGAAAGAATGGCTCAACCTCAAACAGCCAAACATCACTAAATTATAACTCGTCCAGCTACTCTGTTCAGACCACTGACGTAAATCACGGAGCTCGATCGATCGGCGACGCAATTACCAGCGGCTGACCATGCGATGGAGTCGAACCAGCGTACTCGCCTTATACCACAAAGTTACATCTGCGAGGGCAAAACAGCTTGGCCACAGCATTTTTGACGACCTCGTGACATCTCTCTTGCATCCACTTTCACTAACATGCGTGCTCATGCTTCGAAACAACCCTGAAAATATTATGTCAAAAGTACAGTTTGAAGAAAACGAAAGCCGAGTTTCTATGCCCATATTGGCGCCGCTTCTACGCTTTCCAGTTTTTTTCCTACTCGCAGCCGCCCGAGGCGATGGTTCTTTCTCGCCTAGAATGTCTACCCTTAAAGGCTCGAGTAGCTGAATCGAAAACAAGATTTCTTCGCAACTTCAGGTGAGCACCGGTAAAAAAGAAAACTACACCTTCGTGGCGCGGAAAGAACTCGCTGCATACCCGTCTTAACAGAAGGCCAGCAGGTAGTATGCCAAACCTTGTTCGCGCCGTGCAAACGTGAGGAGCATGGAAGCCAGTGATGCGCTCTCTGCAAATGGGGAGCGCGTCAGAACTTGGCGAGGTATACGGGGGGAACGTGACTGTGCAAACAAGCACACCGGGTGTATCCCGAAGCTGTATCTAGCCCACGCGATATCGCCCAACTATACATATACGACAGCTAAACGACTCTGGCGACCTCTGACCTGGGAGCGGCGATCAACTCGAGAACAGCTTCCTTCCCCGGCTCGTTTAACAGGCAAATCGTTCCGTGTTTATTGGGATGCACGAAAAGACGGCGACGGAAAAGAAAAAAAAAAAGGAAAAAAGGTAACTAAAAAAGAAAAGAAAGCGCGAAGGTAGGGGCTTGCGCGCGCGGCAGATGAGGACTCGCGCGAAGACTCCACTCGCGGGCCCTGATATGCCTGTCACGAACGCAGTTTGCTCCGAGCGCATGCAGGCCGATCGCTTGTATCTTTGCGCACTCCGTCTGTACTACGGAGGTGGGGGGAAGCCAGTTTGCAGAGTGTGTGTAGCGTTGAGGTAGGAGGGGGGTGGCAACCACGCTCCGCGGGGCGTGGAGGAGCGACTCCCTCGTCATAAAGAATAGCGTCTGGCGTCTTCACAGCTTTTAACAGCGGCATACACGCTGTACAGAAGTTGCTCGAAATTGTGCGCCGCGCACCGCCGCCGAGTCTATAAGAGGTCTTTATTTATGAGCGCGTGGAAGCTCGACGACGTGTACCGGAGCACGGACCCCTCCATGATCCGCAAAGAGTAATTTTCCTGATCGCCGCGCGCCAGCCATGTCATTGTCATAATGGTTGCAGTTAGCACGTCAACGCTGCTTGGCGTTTCGTCTGTGGGAGGCGCGCCCGCGTCTTTCGAGAGGCCGGTTTCGTGGGGGCGGTTGAGCGGCCTCAACGGATGACCACTGACCACGCGCTACTGTGTATATATAGTCTAAATGAGCGAGATAATAATTGTCCATGTTAGACATCGAGTGAATGACCGAGTCTTTGAATGAATCGCCGTAGTGTCCAGTAGTTTTATGTGATGGTCAAGTCCCTTTGAATGGGGGATTGCGAAATAATCATTAATATCAAGAAATGCTGCTTAATAGCGTAACTGAGTGAGAAATGCGACGACGCGACAGGTGCTGGCGCGCAAGTGCCGTGACTATTTTACTGTTTTGTTAGATAACTTAAACGCCCTTTTGTCTGCCGCAGTTGTTTGCTATCGACCCCAGCAGTGCATGCGCTCAGTAAGTTAAAAAAGAAAGAAAACGACCTCTTCTGATAGACAAATTGAGAGACTCAACTTTAGCGTTTTCCTTCGGGTCATGGAAACAGCCCAATGTTTCGCGCTATACACCCCTCAACCATATACGCTATAGATACATCTCGCGACGACCTCGCCATAAAGTTACCGCGCTAACCATCCACCCTAACGATTCTATATACGTGCTGATACTTAGGACAACGTTAAGTAATCGTATATGTGCCTCCTCGCCGATCATTTATCAGCAGGAGCACTCGTAAAAGGAGTGTAAAGCATCGCGAACGATGGCTGCCCGCGGGAGGTCTGCTGGATGTTTCTGGAAACGATATAATCCGGTCCGGCAAGGCTGCTTGCATGCTCGCGTTTATATAGACGCGTTAAGAATTACGCGAGGCTATTTCAGTTTTACCGCCGCAAGCAAAGTCGCGTATACGGACGTTTATGGGCTCTTTTTGGCAACGAGTCTGAAATGAGCCGAGCTGGCCTCTGTCGCGAGATAACGCGCAGCGCAGCCCGCGAGGTGCGGTTATACGTATAAGAACGCGGTTGAAATGTACGCGTACAAGTGCTGAATCGTACTTAATTCGAAACGCCCCTTCAGTGACGGGAGGAGAGATTCGCAGCGTGGCGCGATGCACTTTAAGATCCGTGCGTTTGCTCATTTCATTTTACGAAACCGGTTGAGAAACATGTATCTGGAATGCGACATCGTATACAGAGTGAAGCGGCGTATAGTTGTCGAACATTCGTCCCTCTATACACGATCTATCACGCGAGAGAACAACAACCCTTTAACGTTGCAAACGTGCTCATCGACTAAGCGATCTTCGAAACAACCCACGGTATATATACGAGGCGACCGCCGATACACTCACCGCATTTTAAAGCAATCTCAATGAAACAGCGAGAGCGCGGACGTCACACGACGGCGCATTGATTCATCCCACGAACTGAAACAGCAAATATAGAGAACCTCGTGGAGAGTCGCAAACGTTAATTACTTCATGGTTGCTTTGGCCCGCGCTATAGGCTTTATGACGTAATTGCCTTGGTGCCACCGGGGCATCGTTTTGCGAAGGAAAATGCGCATTCTTGTGATGAAAGATACACGCCTATCAAAAACGTTTCTTATAGCAATAACACAAGCACGCACGCACACACGCATGCACACATACACAAAGCTTTGTTGCCAAAGTTTCCAATATTGTGATTGAGTATATAACATTCGTGAAGTACACTGTGGCTACCATGTTTACAGCTTACATAGTGAAAAAAAAGAAAAGCAAGGCAATTTAGTGGGTAGAATTGGTGGCTTCCATATAGTGGATACGCTTCAGAGCTGCAGCATAAAACGAAAATCAAATGACATCTGTGCGCCCCCAACCTGCAAGCATTTAGTCCTTCGTAATAGCCCCACCATACAAGAAGTGCATAAAGCGCCATTTCAACGCAGAAGCTTAAGAGACGAATGGGGAGGGGGTGGAAGAGGGAACAACGCAGCGTAAAGTGGCAGCCACAAGTTCACCCGGGCGTTCGTCACTTCCTGCCGGTTCCATTCGCTTCCGGTTGACGCAGGCGTCATTCTCCCGCGCACGCGATCAGTGTCTATATGTGCCGCGGCGCGCTTCCCCTTCTTTCTTGTCGCACGCGTGCTCGCTGGAAAAAAAATGAAATGCAGTTCCTGTTCTTTCATCCCTTCAACAACGTCCGATTGTTCTCGTTGGCGCATATCTCTCTGTTTCGGCACTAAAAGGCCCCAGTGACGCTTTAATTTCGCCCCCCCCCCCCCTTTATCTCTCTCTCTCTCAAGGGAGACGCGTGGGGCCGAGGATTTATTCCGTCGCACGCGAGGCAGGAAGCTTACACACGCTCAGCGCAGCGATTACGGCCGCCGCGCGCGCGTCTCATAATTCGTCGCACGCATACACTGACCGCCACCACGCAGCTTCCAGCGATGCTATACCTCCTCACGGCCCTATTTTACGCTGTCGTGATTCCCGAAGAGGAGGCGGATGTACTATATATGCTCACGAGAACGTTGAGTGCTTTGGCATTTGTGCTCGATCTGCATGCGCACAGGCTATAAGTTTCAGTCCATAAAGCGTTGCCGCGTTTGTAATGAGGTAGCGGACTTCATATTGTACAACAAACTTGCAGAACTCCGAATACAAAATACGCCTTTAGCGCGGGAAATCGGGCATTTGAGATGTCCTGGAATCGAGGACCCATTCAATACATTGGTGCGGCCATCACAATTCCTACCACGATAGTGACCTTTTCTGCTGTTTCGCGCGAGATCCTACTAGTTTAGATTCTCAGCCACTCTGAGCGCCAAATGCACACAGATTTGTGCCCTGGACTCATGGGAAAATAATATCTCCCCCCTTCGTGACCAGCTCAAGCTGATCCAGAGAGCAGAGAAGATGGCAAGAGCCAGCGGAGCCCTGGACTAGGGGCCCCGACCATTAGCGATGCCCCATTGGGGCAAGACAAAACTATCTTTGGATTAAAGTTTATCTATCTATCTATCTATCTCCCCCCCCCCCTTCGTGGCGCGTGAAATTCGACTTAAATTGTGGTTTTAATTATTGTGATGTCCTTCGGTACGGAATCCAAGAAGTACCTTTTGACACATATAGTATATACCAAAACCACCACATGAATCAATTTCCAGCATGTCGTTTCTGTCTTTTCTTTCTTTTAAACACAACGCTCAGCTAATTATCCTATAACCTGAAAGCATCAATGGAGGAAGGGAACTCGAAAGCTCCATCAGTGGCAGTTGCCCGGCACAGAAAATAAAATTAATGATAACGAAGATCGGAAATTAAATAAAGGAGGCTAACGAGAAAGCATGTATACGCCCACGCCGTGCATGCTCTTTTGCGTGTCTTACTTCTCACGTGGGCCGTATAGAGAGGGAGAGATATATAAATGAGATACGAAAGACAGGGAGGTTAACCGGAAGATAGATATCCAGTTTGGTACCCTGCACTGGGAACTAAATGTTTGTTCAGTCATGCCGGTGCATGCATTGGGCGAGACAGGCTGGACAATGGAGCGAGAGAAGCTGAGCACGAGCGCCGCAATTTGCCAATTTCGAACGTGTGCAGTGAGAAGATGAAAGTATTCATAATCGGCGGTGCTTGCCGCGTAGAAAGCTGCCAATTCCCGATGTTTGCTGAAGCAATAAATGGGAAAAGACTGACGAAATCAGCCGTCGCTTTGCGTGTACGCAGGTGTGTGCCTTCTGCGCGGCATATGGTATTTGGACTGCGAACGACGATGTGTGTTCGGAGTATGCTTGCACTGAGACTCCGTTTGGTGATTTCTGCCGGTACAAATGGGCCACCACGTCCAGAAGTTTGAGTAGTATGGACACAAGGGAGGGTAAGAAGAACAAGCGAACTCTTTCTTGTGATTGTGCTTATTTGCGCTACGTTCCGGTTAAAAGTACTTTCCGTACAAGGCCATGAGAAAGCTTTACTGATGTATAGCTAAGATTGCGTGCGTACGCGTCCAATCCACTTCATTGTTTCTTCGCTGTGTTCGAGATGCGCATATGCGCGCCCACGCAGTTTACCTCATCTCGCAAGTAGAAGAAAACATGAAACCTTCGCGATTATGTTATTCACGTTTCGGCAGACGTATTTGGGAACTCCCGCGCTTTGCGAACAAAGGCCACCGCAATTATATATATATAGGCGGCACGAGGCAACAACGCAGTTCCGGTGTGTGAGTGTGCGTGCGTGCGTGCGCGCGCGCATGCGTATACATTCATTCCATTTAGCCGCAGAGTCACCGAAATACGCGTAACTCGAAACAACAAAAATTAATGACACACACACGGAGTACGTGCAGTCATCAGTTGCGGTCTCGTGTTCAGTCTCTGCCTCGGACTCGAGCGATGCTGAGTCAGAGACGAAGAATGATTGCTTCGACGACGCGCACATCGCGTGTTTTGACACAGAAGCTTTCGTGCGCGAGCGCTGCTGAGATGTGTGCCGTGTAAGAGGCAGCATCTCAACAACGCAACTGCGACGAATCAACGCATACATGCAACGGAGCCGTTTCCTCCTGTGAACCTGTTTTGATGTTCTAAACGTTTTGAGACGAAGCGTATAGAGATAGAAAATATGGCCATGCTTAATATGCATATGCTTGGCCAATATGTAAGCATATACAACATCTTCATTAGGCGCGCAACAGGAGCGGTTGATTGCGTCACTTATACAAATTCTAGTGCTTAATTGATTACGTTTCTAACTGTCCGTGGAAGTTATTCTTATATTTAAACATTTATTTATTTATTTTGATAATGAACATTTGGCCCTTTCGGAGAGAATTTCGAACTGGAACTGCCTCTCATGGTCCATTCAAGCTCAGACAGGATTCCAGCGCACATGCTATCTATTTTCCACAGCCATGGCGCAAGCGTTCGTGCGTTTACGGCGCACTTATTCCCTCACCAGCACGAAGGCATGGCATGGCATGATCGATTCCTCAAGGCTTGACACTTATCCAAGACAATAAAACAAAAACACGAATACATATATCTAATCCGCAGTGTCGACTGTAATTGAGACTCATATATACTTCTTTGCCTGTGTTTATAAATTTCCCGAGCGCGCGCCTATATACGTGCAGTTTTGTGACGAGAAAAAGTAAACGGGGCCGGTTTTCCTCGAACTTGCATGGAACGCGCAATAGTAATCGCGAGTGGAATCCCTTAAGCCTCCGAGACGAGGTATTATAACGCGGCAGCAGTTTCGTTTATCGACTATATATAGTCTACAGTTCCAGCGCGAACAGTAAATTGTATATATTTGCTGCATGAGTGTTCGCCAGGGGTCTTTTTCTCGCGTCTCAGCCGCATCCGGACAGCTCGCCATTCGCAGTGGCGCCCGGTCATGATCCGGAGAATGCCAAGAACTGCTCCGCTCCACCTTGCACGCCGGCATTTCTGCATCGAGTTTGCGCATACCACTGCATAGCGCGTGCACCGAATGCGCTGTCACATAATGCGTGCTGGTTTACGCTCACTGCATGCGTATAAGCTTCGGGACACCACGTTCTTTTTTTTTTTTTTTTTTTTTCAGAGCTGCGTGTATTTCCAACCAAACCGCGCCAACCTGTATATGCCAACCACTCATCCCACCACAGCTTTTTTTTTTTTTACTATTATTATTATTGTCCGTAACCCGATGTTATTATTCGCAGTCCATGTATACCTACGCGAGACCCTGGCGAATTTTCGAATTCAGCGCGCGCGTGTCTGCAGCTTTGGGACAGAACAGACGCTGCAGGTTTCCGGAAACCAACACTTGCTGTCTCTCGTCCTCATTCGTCTTCGCTGTTGCTATTTAGCAGATGGTTTTCTTGAATTTTCATTTGCTTTGCCTTGCGGGGTTTGTAGACTTCTGTATGCGTAAACAGTGCGTAGTATGCGGCCATGCAGGGTATAGGCTGGATGTTCTGGTGTTCGTGCCCGATCACCGAAAGAAGGAAACATCAGCGGAGAAAGAAAAGAAAATAGAAAGCAGGGCAAGATGCTTTACAAGACACCACAAATGCGACTCTGGCGTCCTGCAGTGTGCAACTCTCGCGAGAATGCGTACATGTGCTAGCGCGTGCCTCTCTTCATGACTTCTTATCGTGTTTTTTTTTTTTTTTTTTTCTCTGTTCCCCTATCGAATACGTACATATATACGTGAAGCAACTACACACGAGATTGGAAACGCGTAAACTTGAATAACGTCTCGTTAAGCAGTCCGTTTCTCACTGCAGGTTTAAAGGCTGTCTGGATACACAGAGTGCGCAAACGCACGTATATATCGAGAAACTGCTGTTAACGAAAATTCGTGCGCATCCTTGAGAAAACGTTGAACGAGAAGGTGAGTTGAAACGTGTGAGTGTAAACGTGAATTGAAAATCTGATGAGCCGGCTGGACAAATAACACGGTGTACAAAATCCCTTATTATGCTGTACTTGCTCCCGTTGCTGTGCTCACGGAGGAATGACACGTCGAGCAATTTCGATAAAATAATCGAGGAACAAAAAAGAGAGAGCGCTACTATAGATGTTGCTCGCTTGTTGAGAAACACCAGCACGCGTGAACAAATTACCCGATTTTGTTTAACGCTCGCACTATACACATTACACCTACTACACTGTGACACATCAACGTTTCAGAGAAACGACAGAATCAGCAAGCAGATAGATGGCTGGGTGTAACTCGTTAAACAGATTAGACGAGGTTGCCCGTTTTCAGTGAGGCTATAATGGACGAAACGTGCGCGGCTCAGTCGCGAAACGTTGGCGTTCGACGGGTTTCCAGCGGGAAGTCGACCAAGGCCCAAGTTCACGGTAAATCACAATCTGTGCGAAGCCCTGCTTTCATTGCCTTCTCAGTTACTGTGTCCCACTGTACAAGCGCGCGCGCGTGTTTAGTATAATGCAAAACAATGTGTTCTCCGCAGTCCCTGCACCTCCCTCTTCCTATTCATGCATTTCTACAATCTCATGACTCCACTTGGCTGAGGTCACTACATTAACTCGCATATGTATATAACTGCAGGCCTTGGGGAGATTCCCCACCTTCGTCCATAGGGAAATTTCTGAAAGAATAAAGACGGTTTCAGCAGCAAGTAGAAGCCAAGTCGTTTCTTTCATATATACTCAGTCTATGTTCATATACTCCGTTCGTATACTCATGTCTATATTCCTTAAATTCCAGCATTCATCCCCGAGCACACTGCAGCTATAAGTTGCCATAGAGTGAATGGTGACGTTGAAGCCGGTGGTGACGTTGACGTTGAAGCGGCATATGCGGTAGCACCACGCATGCAGTGCATGCACCGTGCAGAAGAAACACGTAGCGTGTTTCAGAAAAAAGCAGCGTCTTTGGCAAGCACGACACCAGTTCACCGCTCGGTTACATCAGATGACGCGCCGCACAGCGGTTGCCACACGGCTCGATTGCCTTATTTTCGAGGCACCATGTACTAAGAACGTTTCATAATTTATTCCCGTTGGCTTCCGTTTACAAAAGCCCAACCAGCGCTATCAGTCAGGCAAGCTTAATTTAGACGCAATATTACTCACGTTTACACTGACACCAACATACAGATGTGCAACATACAGGCCGGTGCGAATACCAAAGTATATATATATATATATATATATATATATATATATATATATATATATATATATATATATACTTTTTCGCCTCCGACACCGTGACCTCACGACGCCGCTAAATGCTTCACTGGGCTGTATTTAAGTTGAATACGCATTTTATAATGTTTCTTATTCACGGAGTTATCAGTTTACAGCTGGTACACTGCTATATGCCATCACTGCAAACACAGACACAATGCACGGGTTCGCTGTATATACCCGCTGTATACAGATGTATGACACGGCGTACACGAGGGCGAACTTAGCGCTGCGGCGGCGGTAACGGTGTATACGCTAAATACTTCCAATACGGTCTTTCCACGTATGCATGCGCACACTCTACCTCCCATATGCTTTATTCATGATCCCATGTAACGTGTCCGCACTTTAGCTGATATCGTCGATCATCCGCCCACTGCCCGCCCGGCTGTGACCCGCGCCGCGCAAGGGAGACGTAATGGGACGGAGCCCGGAATATCGGTGTCCCGCCGTCGGTCGAGCGGCCACGAGGCGGCATATTTTCGTCACGCTTGGCTCCCGCGCGCGCGCGCGTTCTCTCTTATGTCGCGCTACGCCGGCGAGGGGCAGCAGCAGCTCGTGATGAATGTCCGGCGCGTCGCCGGTTGGCCCCAGCGCTCGCTGGCGACCCGTGCCAACAGGTCGGAAAGCGAACCGCCAGCGACAGGACCCCAGCATGGCAACACGCGCACTAAAGGCGCATGTCGAGGCCGCGTTTCTCGGAGCCGATCGTTGAATTTGTCCGCGGTGTGTGTGTGGTGTGGGTTTACGGTGTCTGGCGACCCCTTATAGTTGGAAAGAGACGGGGGGGGGGGGGGGGGGGGAGGACGCCTATGCGCGATTTTTATCCCTCCCTCCTCCCCCATTGTAAAACTAGATGTCGCCGTGCAATGGTCGGTTGACCTATACGGAAGATATATATATATATATATATATATATATATATATATATATATATATGCCTTATTGTCAGGTATTTACGCAGACGTTAATGAAAAAAACCGACGAGCGCTTTAGAAGGCAATGAGAAGAATGAGCAGTCTTTACCGAAACTTATCGGTGGGCTGGTTATATATACGCATAAGCACGACGCACGATAGCTGTGCGATAAGCTCAGCTCCTCTGTGCTTATCCGCCGATTCTGATCAATTCTTGGTACATGAAGTTTCCTAAATAAGGGTAAATGTATACTATAGCAGACGAAAAAAAAGAAGAAAAAAACACGAAAGTGCCTATAGGGACGGTGACAAAATTAAAGCGATCCATTTCGTGCCTCATCACGGGCGAAAGAAAGAAAGAAAGAAAGAAAGAAAGAAAGAAAGAAAGAAAGAAAGAAAGAAAGAAAGAAAGAAAGAAAGAAAGAAAGAAAGAAAGGCAAATTAAGTCGACATTTCCACCATATTAAAGGGTGCCAAGGCATTGTTAAGGGACACCTTGAAGTCTATGCTGCTGCATATAGAGACGGAGTACTGTTATATGACAGGACGAAGTGGAAGAAACTCATCAAAAACAATAATGTTTTAGGGATGTACGATTATTATAAACTTCGCATAGGAACCGCATAGCCATAGGAGCCTTGGCTATTCGATTTGTATTTAATTCGGGTATTCTCTATTGGAAATTATCGAACATTCGTTTCCGTTCTAATATAAGTATTAGCGCACCTATCGCAGCCTCGGAAGAGAACAGTCGATGCAAGTTGGCACTGATCCGCATGCTGCAGAAGAGCCGGGGTTGTTTCGCCGAGGCACCAGGGCCTGTATTTACAAAAAAAAAAGCTAGAATTGTTCAAATCGCAACCGAACCTGATGCCATCGACATAATATTATCGAAGGTGGTCAGCCAATGGCAGAGAGCACGTATACGAGACAAAAGGCTTTGGAAATACGTTGACCCCTTCTTGGGCGAACGTATATGAGGCCGATAACGTCTGCTGAATGATTACCACTCATTAAATATAGGAATGTATCGCATTTACGAAGCCTATACCAGTTGTCTCAATTTAGGGAAAGCAACTTATTAGTTTACAGTCTCACCACGTTTGTATCGTTTTGAAACAGTGTATGCAAGTGCTGTATATAGTATCGCACTAATCTTCAACGAACACAACACTCTATGTGTATCTGGTGCATGAGGTGATGTTCAATCGTTTCACTAATATAACGCTATGGCGCACCATATAACAGAAAGCCGCTGTTTATCACTTGCGAGTTACTCAGTTAACCAGACGTCCAGTTGTGATGGGCACATTGCATGCATATACAGATGATCTTTACTTAAGCCAGCTTAATAGTATTATATTTTAATCAGAAGGACTCCACTGAAACTTCGTTTAGAAGTGATAAAGTATTCGCTATGCGATTCTATTTTCGGAGGCCGTTTTTTCTGGAACGTTCGCATTCGATTCGATCTGGAAATTTCGCAATCGAACACGACTCATAATTCATGCAAAAAAAAAAAAAATGCGGAACATACGGTACAAGGCCGTCCTTCGCTCACGGTCCTTGCATGTCTGAATAGGAGACAAATTTATGACATAAACTGCTTAACTCTAGCCCATGAGAATCGCAGCGCCCATACGCTGTTCGCGCCGCTCGACTTGCGCGGCGCCTGCGATCGGTGGCGCTGCAGTCGCGTTTCTGCAGCCTTTCTATTTCTTTCCTTTTCGCTGCTATCTCTTTCGGCCTCCCGTACAAATTAAGCTGATTTCGCAACAGGCGCTTAAGCGGGGCCTGCCTCTTCATCTGCCCTCGCTCCTTCGTATTCGTTCGGGCAATTTAATGAGGCGCATTTATATCGGCGTAAAAAAAGGCGATCGTGGCATGGTAAACGCGTCTTCGGCGTTTTATTCATGCGTCCCTGATGGACTTCTTTTCTTTTATCTTCTTCCCTTGTATTTTTATTTTTCTTTCTCGGAGACGCCTTTCGAAGGGGTATCGCATTCGCGAGTCAAGAGAGTGCGCTCCTCCCTCCCGATGTAGGAAGGCGTCGCTCCAAAGTGCATTTAGCTTGCAGCCCCGCTCCCCCCATCTATTCAAGCATCCTCGTCGGTTGCTGCCAAGCCGTTCAGTTTCTGCTTGTTTGTGTAAACCAAGACCGTTTTGGGAGGCGGAGCACTTTCGTTGCGCATTCACAAACAGAAAAAAAGCGCGGATATATATATATATATATATATATATATATATATATGCTTAGCCGATATGGTTAGGGACTGGCCCGCTAAAGCGCTGCTGGCTTTTATCGAATCATCCTTAATGCAGTTTTGTGACTCGAAGAGGGCTCTCGAACCGTGAACAGATTCTGCCAAGAGTGTTTACGCCCAGCGCGACGTCGCTTGTTTGTGCTGTCGCCCCCCTTTTGTTGCTGCTTTGTCCTTTCGTGTTTTCGCGGCTCTCTCTTTAACACTCCTTTGCTTGTTTAGTTGTTCCTTCGTTTCCATGCCATACATGCTATGAATATGTTGAAATCAAGCTCTCCCCGTTTTATAGCTTGGCGTACGACGGGCTAGCGCTATTAATGCGTCGTTCAATTAGGTTAGGGGAAATAAAAAAAACTGGACCAGTACTATAGAATTTCGTATACCTGCTGATGACATATTCTTACAGAGGTTGCACTGTTCACCGATCCCAGCGCTATTCACCAATCCTAGCGTAGAGCGCGCGCTAACGCCAACGCGACCGCCGTGCATTATGTAAAAGCTCTAAGACTCAGGCTATACGGAACGGACGAAGCTTGATTAATTTCCAGAGACGTGTTGAAGAGGCCGAAAATAGTCTAAACTTTTGACCTTGCCGGAGGCCGCGCTGACTGGCGCAAAAGGGGGGCGCCTTTAAAGGAAGAATGGAGGAAGGCGGGGGGAGGTGACGCGAAGCTACAACTTGAACCGCACCTGCGCGCCCCATAGTTCGGCAGGCTGCGTGCCCTCTAACCCAACCGGCTGGGGTCCCCATCCTTGGAAGCCGCAGCAGCTCTTGTGCCCTACACCGCGACGCTCCCGATGCTTTGTTCCAGACGAATGTGGACCGGCGAGCGGACAGGAAATTGTTTCCGACCGTGGCACGGGTTGATGAATGATGGCCAGCGCCGAGAGAGAGAGAGAGAGGTGCCAGCGCTTGTACATTCGCGTCGCGCGGCCGAGCCTCTCGCTCTCTTCGGTGAATGCGCAGTCCCAGCCGCCGCCGCTACCGTCACGGCCATCAGGCTCGATGCGCGGTGTCGGAAACAAATTAGTGCGCGCGCCCTCCCGCGGAGTCGCCTTCTCGCGATGCCTATGCTGTGCGCGCGCGCAGCAGCACCACTACTCCATTAGGCCACCGCCGGCCGTGAGCTCTTCCTTTCGTTTCTCCGTTCGTTTCGCGCTTGTGCGCGCGTGCGTCTGTCGCGGGCTTCAGAGTCTAAAGAGGCGCACCCCGCTCGTTCGCTTTTAATGAACTTGTAGAGAGTTATAAATACAGCGCTGAACGGAGCTTCCGAGTTTCGCTGAAAGCAAAGGAAGAAAAACGAAAGTACACCTCGAGGCATGAGAGAACGAGAAAGATTGCCAGAAGAGCGAGGACGAACTACGGTAGCGGACCGGATGACGGCGTGCTGTGCGCGGACGCCTTTGATGACGCCACACACACTCGGATGCGGGACTACCTGCGCCGTGGATCCGATGGAGGCGGGTTTTCGAGAAGTGTGTGTGTGCTTTGCTACAAAGAAAGTTACACGCGGCTGAACTTTGTTGCCCGCCCCGAGGCATTGTTGACCCGCGCCAACGGGGTCCTTTGAGAGGCCGCCGACTATAGCTGCCGCCTCTCGGCGCAGGTTAGGCTGAATATTTGCGGCTTTTCGAGGCACGGTGGCCTGTGTATTGATGTACGTTGTAACGCGCCGCGAATACTGACCATGCGCGAAAAGAATGATCACCGAGAAAAAGGTGCAGTGTCCAGTGGACGGGTTTCAGCAATTCAGAGGAGCTTCTCGTATGCTCATGCAGTTCAGCCATAAGGTGATCGTTGTTCGACGTCGAAAACAACTCTTCCATCCTTCCCCCCTCCCTCTCTGCCCCCCCAACACAGATACACAATTGTAAGGTCTGTAATATTGAAGGCATCCGCAGGTTATCAACGGAACCATCCAGGCAAATGCAGGGCGTCTTCATAGCCTATCTGATACATTGGTCACCGCTTGAGCATAGTTCACCACCTAATAACTCATCTATAAAACGCGCGCCTCCCGTTCCGTAGTCTATATAGCTACCAAGTAATTGACTTCATGCTTGTCGCTCCGCTGGTCTCTCTATAGTATTTCCTCGCCGCTGCCAAATGATCCTCTAGTGTACTTTGCATCCACCGGACGCGTAAATCATGCGGCCATTTTCATATTTCGCGCGTTTTCTTTATGACGCGGAAAACATAATTATGCGAGACAGAGCACACAGAAAACAACTGAATCGGGTGTTTTAATCAAAATACAATTCCTTTTTTCTATAAAGCTCGCGCCCTCAATTCAGGAATTAAAACGTTTGTTAATTAATATAATTCAATTATCGATAGTTCAATTATGAAAAAAATCAGCATGGTGTGGTACGTCACTGCTGACAGAATGCAATTGGTTGCGCCCTCGTATATTCTATATTTCATTTTTAAGAGCTTGGCTAGCGTTAGCAGGGACACCCTGTGTTTCAGTGAGCTTTAGCGCTGCCATATATTTCCGTATCATCCCGTACGGTAATACGGTGACCCTCTGCCTTCCACCAGCTCCGCTTTGCCGGATAGAAATATCTACCGTATACGACCAGGTGCTTTCCCGAACAGTAAGTCAGGGTCACGGCTTCCCTGTGCGTTGGTGCATGCTCCAGACTATATACTTTACACTTTCTTTAAGCACCCGACTTTCTCTCGATAGTCGGCTTTCTCTCATAACTTGGTGTCGCGTGACTCGTGCGAGCCGCAAATGCTCTTTCCGTGTAGAGGGGGCCATCCGCTAATAAGGCTTCGGCCCCCTCTGATTACTCAAGCACGCCTCGCGCCTAGGGCCACCGATTCTCGAACACTACACAAACACACAGACGCCCGCCACGCCTCTGCGGCGCGCACACACACACACTCGAAGACGGCCGCGTTCTCCCGGTCCAGTCATCGCGCTAAACCATGCCGAAAACAGCGATGTCAAGAAGCGTGCGTCCGCGACCGGGAGGAGGTCGCCCGCGTCGCGCGGGTCTCCCGCCTCGCCGCAAAGGTCGTGATCCAGACAAGGCAGCGACGCGAAGGGCTGATAACCTGCTTGCCGGGTACCCCTCCGCCTCTATTCTCATCGTTCATTTTAGCGGCGGCGGTCGCCTTCCTTACAGCGAACCCCCCCTTCCTACACATCCTCACGCAGGGGAGTCCGAGGAAGGGGAGGCTATTAGCGGCCGGGCTCATTAACCCATTGAGGGCGAAACCGCGAGCCGCTGCGAGCCTATTAAAAAGCCATTTCTCACGACCACCCGCCCTCCGACAAGGGGCGAGCAGTGCTGCCGCCGACATGATGCTCTCGTCACTCGCTCGCGCCCGCCGCCGCCTCTTCTTCTTCGGGAGCCTCGCGCTTCTTGCCCGTTTTTCACGCGCCGCTATCGAGCACCGCGGTAGACAACTTTCTTTGTTTTGCGGCGGGGTGTAGCTAACGCTTTCAGCAGCACGCCCGGTCACTTTTCTTTTCTCTTTCATTTTACTTTTCGTT
Source organism: Dermacentor silvarum (assembly GCF_013339745.2). Taxonomy (NCBI): domain Eukaryota; kingdom Metazoa; phylum Arthropoda; class Arachnida; order Ixodida; family Ixodidae; genus Dermacentor; species Dermacentor silvarum. The sequence continues at coordinate 267,555,360 of NC_051154.1, read as the reverse complement.
TTGTTACCATAACGGCAGTTCGTAAGCGTGCAGCGGACACTCCTTATTAAGGTTTGAACGGAACTATAAACGCTTCGCAATCGGCGTGTGCGTATTGGCCTCCACGCGCATTAGACGATGCAGGTGGGACATACCGAAAATAAGTGTCCCCAGCGAGGCACACGAAAAAGAAACGCAAGAAACTGCGCAGTAGCGGGGTCTGGGGCTGAATTCGCGAAGCTTTTGGTTCGTAAGCGCTGCTTGCTATTGGTCGCCCGTTTTCGCCCATAACATATCCAGCGTCACGAGTGCCTGGAACCTGATCTTACGAACAGTTCCGTATAATACAGCGCATGAGAACTTCGTTGTCAATACTCTATACACGTTTATTGGCAGATGCAGTATAGACGTTCGCGACAACTAAGACAGAACAAAACGGAAGCTGAGTTGTATATGGCCTCCTCCTCCATTTTCCCAATAAATTATCTGATACAAAAGTATACGTCCTTAATTGCCAACCGCCCATGCATCTTGATTTACTGATAAACTGGCCATATCACACACGTGTCTCCAGGGTACTCAATCTCAGGTAACTTGTTTCTTTTCCGGAGCTCCTATAGAGTCCCAAAATCGTCAATATTTGGTCCACCTAATCACCCGCCAGTGTTGGCAGGCCCAGTGAAATATAGGCCAGCGCACTTCCATCCTTGCAGCAAACGAGGGCGTGCACCTATTTTTTGCGCTCATCATATGCCACAACGGCAAAGAAACAGCGACGCGAGCTTGTTTTTGTAAAGGAAGCCAAACGTCTATAGTACAGCATACGGTTTGAACTGGGCGTCACGTGGAGGGGACGTGGAGGCGCTTTTCGGAGGTCGCCGCGCGCGCGTGTGAAAGAGGCGGCACCTCGTGAATGACATACTATAACTTAGCGCATGGACTTCATGGGAACTCGCGCCAGGAAGCGTCGAGCGGCCCTCACCGCAGGCGCACGCTTCTTCTGTTGTGTTGTGGGTCGCGAAGCCTCGCACGTGATGAACTGCATGCTGCCACGGGCAGAAGACAGGTTGAAGCTGGACGAGGGTCTCAGATTACAGCTTAAATGCTTAACACCCTGCGGGTGCTTGTGTGTGTGTGCGTATATATACGTGCTGGTAGATTCATACGCTTATATGTATATATAACGTACGAGTTCCCTGACCATGTCCTGCCAGGCGTGACTTTAATGAATGGTCCGAACAAAGGCGAAGCAGCGGCAAGAGAGCCCCAGGAGCAGATTACGGCTGTGCGCATTAAAACTGCGCCGAAGACCCTCGGGCCGAATTCGCAAGGCTTTTTGTTCCTAAGTGCTATTTGCCATTCATTGGCCGTTTGCACGGTAATAACGTGTCCAGCATCACGACTGGCTGACACTTGCTCTTGATAACAGTTCTATATAGCCTAAAAACGTTTTTGTTGATACGGATCCTCGTCACTGCGCGGCTGTACGTAGTATACCTCTCAAATGTATACGTATGCCTGTAAAACGTTTATGGTCTGCATCATACGCCGGCGCATCGGCGTGGCAAAAGACGGACCTGCAAGGAATTACAAAATATTTGCACCAACGCAACGTATCAAGTCGATGTCATTTGTTCTTTCATTTTAATTACAGCGCAGCTCTCACCATTTTCGGAAGGAGCTAAAAGCGTGACTCTTTTGTTGCAGTCTCTAAAGGAGGCATGATCACATATGGTGAAAATGGCCGCTATAAATCTGCGTTAACAGAACGACTGTAACAATCTCCTTATGTATGCCGGACGCTATAGTCACGGGGTCCGAATCAGGTGGAGTCTCTGCGTTCTTGCGCAAACACGCTTGTAACTTCCTGAGCATGTTTGCAAGGTACATTTGTTACTGGCCTTTATTCTTTTTGCTCTTAACACATTTCGAACACGAGCGCTGGGCATTTCTGGAACTCACATATTGCGCACAGGTTATGCATACTTGGATCTTGTACACTTATATTATATGTATACATGTACTTTTTTTGTTTTCTACTTCTTTTTATTAGCTTACAGACATTTCCCTTTTCGTTTTGTTCTTTCGTCCCCCCAATTTTTTTTCTCAGTTTTACAGCTTTATTAACGTTTTATATTATTATTAACGTTTTATTAGCGTTATTAACGGTACAGCTAACGTTTTGACAGATTCGGCTCCTTAGTAGACAGATTTCGCGCATTTGCGCAGCTATAGTAAAAACAAGAAAAGATGTAGCATTCGGGAAAATATATGTTAAATTAGCAAACAACTTTCGATGCACTTTCTTTGTGTATTATATGAGGCAATAGGTAGTGGGATATACTCCGAAAAGCGCGCGATATGACTTGCTAACCATAGATCCCCTCAACGCCGCCCCCCCCCCCCTCCCTCGCCCAGTTTTACCGTAAGAACATTTGTGTAAATTCAGCCACCCTTCTCGAAAATTTAACGACCACTTGGCAGCTATACGCTCGTCACGCACGCAGACTGAGAATACGATCATTACAAGTTGTCCTATCATAGTACACCGTGATATATAGACACGTACAGTAACAGTTGTGCCCCGAATTTGCAGTTTGGCTATAGTGAGAAAAATGAAATGCCCTAAAATAAACGAAACGATGAAACACCTGGCAGAGGTATACAAGGAAAACGAAACATAGCCGGTTGCAGGCGTCACCAGTGACCGGTCACTAAACTCCGGTCAAGTGTGCATTCTGTGCGAGAGACGGACCATCATGCAGCTATGTTCCAGTCCAGCTGAAAAAGGGCATTACAAAAAGCGGAGAGAGAGAGAGAGAAAAAAAAAAAGCACGTCCCGTACTTTGCTCCGGACCACTGCTTACAGTCTATGCCAATTGTCAGCGTACGGTCGTTCGCGCTCCATCACCGTGCGCACCTCCAACTCCTTTCTTAATACTTTTTTGTAGAAGAGTTTGGAGAATTTGTTCTACGAGGTTTAGGGAGAGAAAAACAAAAATCTCAAAAAGATGTCCTATTGTCTTCTTTTCTTTTTATATATCTTTTCTTCTATTTTTTTAGGGCTGGTTCCAATACCTGCCTATATGCTCTTCTTACTTTATTTTTTTTTAAACAAAGAGATCTATGTTTCTCTGTTCTGGCCGAAGAAGATCCCCTTCTTTTGTGGGGACAGGAGTTTTTGTTTTTATGCCGCACTCATCGGCAGTCATTCGTTCCTCTACGTGTATGCGTCTAAAATGCCAGCGGTAAAAACAAAAAAAAAAGACAATAAAAGAAAGAAAAATATTGAGAAGAGCCACCACGTCAAAGCAAGATCAAAGAAAAACACAGGAAAGAAAAAAAACCTGGAACGCCCGTCTTCGCTCGCCGGCTAGCCTTGAAAGCAGTTTCACGCATTATACACCACACGCACGCTTGCCAGGTGTCGCCTCGGTCCGCCGGTCAGCGCAGAGTTTAGCAGCTCTATCCGAACGCTTCGCGATGTGTACAAAGCTGCCTTGTTTTTCTTTTCTTTGTGTGTGCGTGTGTGTGTGTGTGTGTGTGTGTGTGTGTGTGTGTGTGTGTGTGTGTGTGTGCGCGCGTGTGTGCGTGTGTGTGTGTGTGTGTGTGTGTGTGTGTGTGTGTGTGTGTGTGTGTGTGTGTGCGTGTGTGTGTGTGTGTGTGTGTGTGTGTGTGTGTGTGTGTGTGTGTTCTTGAACGTCTGCTGCCGTCCCGCGTCTGTAATATCCAATTATAAAGACCTGCCTCAACGCTATATATTAAACCAACTACCACGCCCAATACGAGCCGAGACTTGCAAGTATATACCACAATCCGCCTCCACAGTCATTCGTATACTTGCTAGAAGGGTTCTGTCGAACGTGCGGCGGCCAGATAATTGTGGAAGTGAACGAGGTCGCAAGCCAGCCAATGGACGAACAACTCTGACGGATGAAAGTCCTTGTAAAGAACCAACATAGCCAGACAGCGTTAAGTAATCTGTTTTACTACTGTTGCTTAATGATTCGCAAAACTGCAACGGCATCACGACCGGTACCCCCCCCCCCCCCCCCCCCGAAAAAAAAGAAGCAATAACGTCAATGTTCGTATTAGCTTTTCAACTGTCGTCGCTTTCCAATCGATGTATGCTCTATAGTGGCTTGTTCCGCTATATTTGGTAATGGTGTATGAATAAACAGCGCCATAAGACACGACACAGAAAAGGGGCAAAACGCGCACAATCTGCTCGTGTCTTCGTGTGTCATGTGTTATCGCGCTGCTTAATTGTGGCCTGTACGACAACTATAGGTAACTCATATGTCTATATCAAGTAGTTTCTCATAAAGCAAATGCACATCCTCTGTCCGGGAAGAAAGAAACCAATACGATAAAGCACGCACGATGGATGATTCAAACTTTGCTCTATAAGCACAAAAAAACATACAGCGCAACCAGACTGATTTCTTGTTGAGCTTTCCTATACGAAGAAGATATTTACGAATGTTGCCTTTGCACGCGCACTTCCGCGATAATTTCCTGGGACGCTTATTCCCACAACACATCGGCATCTCTAAATTCTGAGGTTTCCCAAGCCAAAACCATGACCTGAGACACGCCGTAGTGAGGAACTCCGGATTAACTTTGACCACCTGCATATCTTTAACGTGCACCTAAGTATATAAATACACGAGCGTTCTCGCATTTCACCACGCATTTCACCACGCAGCCGCCGCGGTTGTGATTGAACCCGCGACCTCGATCTCAGCATCGCGATGCCATATATGTATAACCGCCATAAGCTACCGCTGTCTTCGTTGGAAGAACGAATTAATTTCGTTCGTCGTGGTAAATGTTATGGGAACATGTGCGCAGCGCGACCCATTGGAAACGCAGCTTGAGAAAATTTGGCGACCACTCGGGAACAGAGGAAACAAACTTCACGGACACAACTGCACGCGATTCCTTGTACCGGCAGCAAAGGCCCACCCGATATGCACTTCGGCCTAAAGCTGCGCGTGCTCTGGTGCAGGTCGTTGTCCCACTGAATGGCAAACACACACACACACACACAGTCTCGTAGTTTCTCCTCCACCGACAGTGTACGCTAGCCCTGCAGGGGGTCACAATAATGCCTGGCGCAGGTCTTCCTTCGCTCGTGTATCGTTTCTCCATCTTCCGTGGTGCTCGCTATAGCGTTCGATAGAGTAACGTGCAAACGATCGTAAACACGCGGGCCACCACAACAAGCGGGAACCTGCGTACGCCTAATGACGGCCGCGTCCATCAAAATCCTCCCCACACTTGCCGGAAGGAAAGCGATGTGCGTCTCACACACGCCCCGCTCCGGGAGGGCAACCGCTGTCCCCTCACACGTGGGTGCGCTGCTAACGAGCGCGCATACCAACCGCCGACTTCTTTTTGGGACTGACTAGAAGATATACCCGTTCACCTACAGCTACACGTGGGGGAGACCGCCAGAAAAGACACAAATGGCGTCCCCCCGCGCTATATATGCCTCCGTGGGTGCCCTTGTCACTTCCGCGCGTATCTGTAGACGCGCGAGCTGGTTAAAAACACGACTCATCACGGCCGAACGAGTGCGGTCGTTTAGAAGACAATGCGAGGAGGCGGGTGTGCGGAAAAAAGGACTTCGAACGGCTTTTTGTCAGCAATCGCGCAGGGTGGCTTTCTTGGCCTTTTTGTTTGCCCTCGCCGTTTCCCATGCACACTTGGCCATCGTCGTGCAAGTTCGGGAGAGGACTCCTCGCCCGCGCTGTCACTGGGCGAGGAGATGGGAGGAGAGGGAAGTCACGCTGGCTTCCCGACCGCAGTGGTATTAGCGACGTTCCGCGTACCACCTCCTCGAGTCTAGACCCCCGCGTTCCCGAAAAAAAAAAAAAAAAAAAAAAAAAAAAAAAAAAAAAAACAGTCCAACTTAGAACCCCGTCCGCTCTGTTCGTTCCCTATACTTTCTTCTTCCCACGCCCGCTGCATGTGCGTGCGTGCAGCGGTTTGATTGTTTACCACCACCACTCCCTAACAAACAGTACACGCTTCGAGCGAGGTACACACAGCGCGAGCCTTGTCTTTGTTCGGTCCAAAAGAGTTCGAAGTAAGCGTCGTTCCAAGCTTTGGTGCCCGCCGCCAGGGAGAGAGGATGCGTGCAAGGGACGACCGGGATCGCATGCTGGAAAACGCACGAGCGTGAGCGAAAAACGCGACAAGGCAAGCCAGTGGTCGTCGCCACAAACGAGTGTGACCGCGCTTTCTTGCGTACCCGTATACTCCCCCGCATTTATCTTTATTTTTCTTTCTTCGTTCGCACCCGAGCGACGCGTTTGTCTAGCAAGCGCGACGAATCCACCGCAAGTGCACCCGTAGCGGCAATTTGAACAACGTTCACGCGTTTTTCGCAGCCAAAAAGTCTTCGCCGTGAAAGCGTTCCCATCCTGCTCGGAAACGGGCATGAAACGCATGCATGCCAGGGGGCGCCACTTTGCAACGGCGATCGTTCGCCGCTTTCCCGAGAGCTGGATCAAAGGGACAGGAAAGGGCAACGGACGCGCGAGCGGTTTCATGGTACGTTCGGAATCGGGAAAAAAAGTGGCAGACCCCCATAGTTTGACGTGTTAGGATTGAAAGGGCGTGCCCGAGGGCCGTGCTATGGGGTCTTGCGGTGTTGCATGACATTATAGCTATCTGAGACCGAGGCAATTCGCGTTTACTATACCATTAGCATGGCTGAAACGGGGAAGTTTAGAGGGGGAGAAAAAGAAGAAATAGGCTGCCGGCGCGTTCTTAGCCAATTAAGCCCGCACATCAACGCAAACCGGCTTAAGTAGTGCTCGCAGTGACTCAGCACCGACGGCGCGCGCTTTCCTGTCCATCCAGTGGATGCTTCTCAAGATGTGCTCGTAATTGCAAATACGATAGTCTGCCAACTAAGTGGGGCTCTTACTGATGATCCACATTGTGTAAGCTGTCACCGGAGGAATGCTTTATACACTTTGGCTGCACATACAAAGGGATACACAGGTCGCAAGATTGCGATAGGATGCGCGTTTGCCTGGCCGGTATACCTCACATGGCTATATATGCCACATTGCAAACAGGCAAAATCATGGGCAGTTGGAGTAGGTGGGAAAGGGGAAGGGGGGCTTGCTATCATTAGCATTATGAAATAGGAAGAACTCAATTAACTATCGCTATTACGTGACCAAGATAATGAACGCACAGGCACAGGTCGGAACTGAGAGGTAGGTGCCTATGCTTGATACAGTATTAAGCGCAACAATAAGTAGGAGAGAACATGGACAGGCGCTAAACTTAAGTTTTGTTCGCAGACCGTAGTCAGCCACCCATCACAGTAACGTGTCAGAGTTTTAATGATCCAATAGCAGGCCTTGCCTTTTCACTGCATTACACTACAGGTTATATTGTGTAACAAAAGTATGCTCAGTACTGGTGACATGGGTATCTTGCCAAACAAACGTAGCGTTTGTTTACTTCATACAATATATACGGCACAGGGATGCATGGACTCGCAATATCGAAGCACCGACGGTGAAAGGCGGGAATGGGTTCTTATAGTGTTCATTTCTGTGCGCGCGTGCGCGGGCCGGCTGCGTGTGTGTGTGGCCTCAGGACACTTATTATCGTGTAACAGTTTCCAGCTGCACTTTAGGAACCAGGCGCAAGCCGTACATATATATATATATATATATATATCGCGACACTCGCATGGTGGGCACCCCCCGTGACACCGATGCCATGGCGCGGCCGTGCACATTTTGTGCTCCTCTGCCGCGTGCTACTCCTCTCTTGTGCTTGTGTTTGCTTCCCAGCTGATAAACGCGTTCGTTGACAGCCCGCGGGCGCCGTTTCTTAATTCGCTTCCAACTGTCTCGCGGCCATTTGGGCCGCAGTCGAGGCGCGGCCGCCTAAATGGGCCCCAATTACACGAGTCGCTCTCCGGCAGCGGCCGAGCGGCGCGCAGCCATGCGTCTAAGCGGCCGAATTAGGCGCCGCGTTCTCACATGGGGCCACGAACCCCGATCGCCCCACGCGAGCGCGATATGACAGAACATGTCCGGCACAGGATACGCTGGAGGTCTAGAAATGCATAGTTGCACGGAGCAGACCTGTTTCGATATTTACTGGCTGCAAAGTGTGGGTATCACTTTCAGTTATGGAGAGTTACAGCTGATCGCAACTATATTGTAGTCCCGGAACGTGATACGCAGTTTACGAACACGTGGTGTCGGGGAGCATGGCGCTATACAATTTAAGTCGAAATGCATCCGCCAAGCTTCACGCCTGTATATACGAATCAATAAGCTGAAGCTTCGCTCCCAACCTGTCCTACTTCTATGTGGCTTATTTTATGCATTTAGCCTACAATACGCAACCATGAAGCTGCGGTTACAATCTTCCAAAATACATGTTAAACAGATTGAAGGCCCCATGCCCGGTTCGCAAAACCTTGCTCTTGCACTATCCGTTTGTCGTTGGCGGACACATCTGATTCCCGTTCTTATGAACCGTTCTTGTTTTCAGATGAATTCGTATAGACCTTGGCCAGCGGCCTGCACCGCTACGCGAGGCCCCGAAGAGCCGCACGCGCATGCGCCTCGGCGGCCGCTCGTGCATGCGCAAATCAAACCTTTCCGGCACGCAACTCGTGGTCGTTAACAGACCGGGTACTGCGGTATGCTAAAAAGAAAAATCTACTAGGATAAAACGATGCTGCCGCAAGTTTTCGCAACATACTCAGTTTCAGAGCACACGGAACGCCGAAAATGTTCAACGTAGCCGCAGCGGACTCATATCCACTGACGCAGCAAATGCAAGGCGCATTCGGTACGTTTTGCCTTCATCCGTAACGTGAAATTTATAGTATATAGTGAGGGTTATATATAGTAGTAGCGCGACAGCAGCGTGTTACAAGCCCTTCCTTAATTTCCCTTGAAGTCCTGGTAGCGTATATAGACGTGGCAAGGGCCGTCGTGTCCGTCTTGTGTTCAAACCAATAAAAGCGAGCAATGGAACTGACTTGGAAGAGATACATACGACTGCCGTTGTTGGTCGCACGATATCTCTACTCATGCCACAGCAGATGCACAAATTGTTGTACATGGTTTATGCTAAAAGCTAGACCGCAAATGTGTGGCTTTTAAGAGGCTCGGTCGGTGATATCGTGGTACATAATTTCCCGCGGCGCCGAACTCAGACAGGAAACAGCGCCGGTTGAATCATGTATCGCAATACTTGCAACCAACTAGACTGGCAGATTTTCTTGTTTATATAACTCACGAGCCCCTGGAAGTTAAAACTGGCCGCATAAGAGATGCCACTCAATTAGCTCCGGGGGTTGAATTTCACTGGAGGCGAATTCGACCCATTTCAAAGCTACACGAAAAGGGATGCGATGCAAACTTTAATGCAAAGATAGTTTTGTCTTGCCCCAATGGGGCATCGCTAATGGTCGGGGCCCCTAGTCCAGGGCTCCGCTGCGCGGGAACGATTCAAAACGTCCAAAAGGCCCGCACCCCGTCGCCACAAATTCGAGACTCTCTCTCTGCCGCATGTCTCGCGGAGTCACTGCATACCGTCCGCTTCACTGAATATCCGAGCAGCTATATACCTATAAGTATATGTAAGTAGCTGCTATACCACTTTACACCCCTGTCCTCCTATTTAGACATAAGCACAAGCGCGTTTCTTGTGCTGCTGCAACGATGCTATATACTGAAGTGCTTTACAGACACATGGAAGAAGTGCGCGCGCAATTCGCAGCGGCGACACCAGCGCGCATACAACCGTTTCCTCGACGGGGGCGCCCTGCAGCGCGAACCTGTGGCTGTCGCGGAGGGACGTTTTCGCGAGCGAGCGCATATACGCGAACTCAAAAAGGGTGCATGCTTCGCGATGCGCCGCCGGCGCGAACCATTGTTCGCCCGAAACGTCGCCTAACGACCCCTGCGGGTCCGTCCTGTGTTCCTCTGCGCGCATGGCGTGGTCATCTGTCCGTCGCCCGCCGCAACGGGTGTCTCCGTCTGTGTCCCTACACACACTCGTAATGCTCGCTCGGCGCGTGATTCGGTCATGTGAACTGGGTTAATCTTGGGAGCACGAGGTGCGCGCGCGGCCACTATATACCTGTCACACACTCGAAGCGCTGTAGCTGCAGTGCGTGGCTCTCTGTCTCGCTCATTTTTCTTTTTCCTCCAAGCCAATGCGATCGTTTTAGAAACGTCCGTCCGCAGGTTTTTATATACTTGAGCGCATATACGTATATGCAACGTGATGTCCGTGCGGCTGAAGTATACGCTGAGAAGCTGAGGCCTGTGATTACAAGGTTAAAGCCCCCGTCTGTGATATAGGATTGCACGCGGAGAGCGCGCGTCACGTCTTGACGCGCATGTGTCCGAGTTCGGAACGAGCCCGCGCGCTAACGGGACATGTCCATTGTAGTTCTATTGTGAGCGCCGTGCTAGATTGGAAAGGGTCCGTATATACTTCCAAAACTGATTGTCCCTGCAGCCCAAGCATTTATGCCGAGGAAAGCTATCTGACGAATTAGGGAACGAAGACACCTTATCCGCCTTCACTCGGTGATGTGAGCCTTGAAGTCGAAACGAGAAGTTACTCGAAAGAGAGTGTCTTTGTTCGAGTCCACACAAAGTGTTCACATGTTATTCGAGCACGTGTGCGTCTGAATATTTTCTGACGAAAGCGCGCAGCATGGACATTTTCAGATATTAGGGCTCACTGCATGGGGATCCCTTTTTCCTGTCATTCACTTAGCGCGAACATTATAAAGCAATGGCAATAAGTTAGAAGTCAGGAGCACTTCAAGGCGTCGTCCGAACGCGGGTCGGTAGCTTTCTCTAGAAAAGTGGCATTCATCGCCTCCCCTGTTCCAGTCCTTGCATGCTTTAACAAACATTTAACAAACTGCAAGTGAAGATCACCCGCATTTAGATTTAGCTCTTCTACCTAACGTTTTAATGCAGGGCGCGAACCAAAAGCAATACGATCAGTCTCTCGGCTGACAAAATTGCTTTTAGTCGGTGGTCTAATGTGGCTCTGACTTATAAAATATATAGTCTTGGCGATTTCGCAAACGCTCCATCATTCGCCTTTGCGTAAGGCAAGTACCAGCCGCAGACTGTGTGAGCAATGGCCAAGAAGTATATGCTCACGCGGAAAGGATCGCCTATGGAGTCTGTCGCTTCAACATCCCTTTCTCCACTCAACAGACCTCAGCCTAAAAACAAGACTTCCATATCATGCAGTTTCCCCGTCACTATGAGACAATGTATCATCAACTTCGTCGGAACGCCGCATTGCACCTATTGCTATACCTGTACAGTCTTGAACTGACCACAAACCCGTACTGTGATAATCGCGGTGCGTTAGAAACTGCTGAACACATTTTGATGGAATGTCCATGTTACAGAGACGAGTGACCTTGTTATTTCAGTGGAATGTGCTCTGCTTCCCAAGAATCACTGAGTCTAGGAAAAATACTAGGCCCTACGCCTTCTTCAAAGCAACGGCAAGATTTAAAATTTATTTTAGTAGTCCTGGGAGACATTGTCTTAATTGACAAGTATATAAACAGGCTATAGCCTGTTTATATACATAAACACCATCACTTTTGTCTCACCTGTACATAGGATGATCATATATTTTGCACCTTTATTTTTTATTTCCCACCCTTCTCCTCCTAGGGCCTTTCTGTCCCTAATGCACTTCCCTATGCAGAGTAGCATGTCGGCTCTATATACGTCGGCAAAATTCTCTGTATTTCAATAAAGAGCTTTCTGTCTCATGTTTAGTTGAGCGCTTCGCTTCCCGACGTGTTTCAGAATATTCGTAACTTCATAAAGTTTTAACCTCACTTATTTTAAGTGTTCTAGCGACGCATATAATCCATCGGATTTAAACACATCGCGTTCAAGTAATTATACAGTGATTTCAACTATACAAACTTCAATTCCATTCGCACTTTAAGGAACTGTACTTTTCTTTCTTTTTTGCGTACCACCGTGAGCTGTATAATGTGCACCCGGTGAAAACAATTGTGTTTAATACAGCTAATTGTACAAGTGAGGCATGTGTACGGTGCCAACGATGATTGGAAAATATAGCAATATCAGCAATAATTCTGAAGGGACCCATGTTAGCAGTTTAATTTCTATATCGAAAGGGAACTTTCAGATGTTTTCAGCGAAATTGGGGTCGTTAAATGAGCGAGTTTAAACAGCTTCGCAGCAACACTTGCAGAGGGATGCCAATAGAGAGAGAGAGAGAAAGAGAAAAGGCATAGAAGCGGTGATTTTCGTTGTGGCTTTATCACAAATTTTCCTATAGTACGAGATGCTTTCTGTGTCACTTGTATACGCGGTGTCGCGATAACATTTGCGAAATGTCACCTGCGGGCCACCTCAAGCTTCCTCCGTGTACTTAAAATAAAGTTTTTCAGACAGACCGACCTAGAAATTACTGCTGCGGTATAGAGAAGATAGTTAAGGTATAGACAGCAACGTTCTATGCAGGTGAAATCTAAGAAGTAGTAAGTAAGTCTAGTGTATAAGACCCCGGATTATATTCTTCTTTGAACACACAACCCACTGATTACACGTTCATCAACCCGAAAGTCAACTCGCGATTGGAAGTGTGGAACGGCAGGAAGAGCCAGTGCTGGGGCACTTGCTTTTCGATACGAACAATCCGGGATAGAACAAAGCGAAAAGAGAAGCATAAAAATTCTGGACGCCCACGAATCCAACAGAGAACGAATCCATAGCAAACACTACATATCGGATAACACGTTCGCGATCAGTAGCACTCACAACATGGGCCGCGATTTCATTTGTACGGCAGCAAATGTTTAAATGCGCGCTGCGAAGTTCAGTATGACAGAGAAACGACAGAGAGGAGGCAGATATACTGCTTGACCAGGCAAGCGTAAATATATATGCCTGCTCTTCAGCTGTCGCGTCATCGTCCAGTAAGTAATCCGTTTGGCGTGCAGTACGGATCACAGAGAACGCTATACATGCAACTTTCCCCCCCGCTGAACAGCGTCGCAGTGCGTGCAGTGCGCTCGCTGTTCGTTCGGCTCAACCGTCAAACGCGTGTGACCCGCTGGCGAAACGTATAAAGAGCGACGACGTCGACGAGCTCTCACCGTGGCCGTCGTCGCGGTCCGAGTGTCTCGAGTAGCTGTCCGCCGGACTCGGCGGCCTGGGCAGGTGGTGGTGCGCCATCGGGTGAAGCGGGTGGTGCTGTCCGAACGGCATGTGTACGAGTCCCTGCGCCGCAGCCAGGCTGGCGGCGGCTGCAGCGGCCGCAGCGGCCGCCGCCGCGGCCCCCTGGGCTCCCGACTCGCTCAGGATGTCGCGGATGAGAAAGGACGGGGGCGCCGGTCCGCCGGGCATCGCGTCGCCGTCGTGCTGCTGCCGCGAGCACTTGGACTGCTGCTGGCCCGGCGACAGGTCCACGGTCATCGGGCTCGTGGTCTTCGCCGCCACCCTACGTCCGTCGACGCCCAGACACCGTCGCTCCACACGCGGCTCGAGCGAACGCGCCGCCGAGTCCTCCGCAACGGTCCACCCCCACTGGACGAAGTGAGGCGGCGGCGAACGCTCCAACGAAGACGACGTCCTTCCTGAGGGCGATTCTTCCACGAAGGATCCCGCTAGGCGCGGATGGATCACCGTAGACTTCTGCCGCGCAACGTTGTCGAGGTCGTGCAGTTGACAGCTCCGGGCGATGTCAGGTGGCGTCGTCTCTGTAGAAGCAGCTGAGCGGAGTCGCCGTTTTTTTCTTCCAACGTCGAATCGCTCTATAGTGGCGCGATCGCCGCCTCGCCGCCGTCGATTTGCCTGTCGGGGGTTCACTGCGGTGTTTCGTTGAGCGTGGCCAGCGAGGGAAGCCGCGCAACACTACTCACTCGCCGACTACGAGGAGGTCGGGAAAAAAAGAATAACGACGCGCAGCTCCCGTGCGGGGATCACGGACAACTCGCGGCCGAGTGACTGGCCGCCGGCAGCGATCCGGTCGTTCCGCCTCCCGGCAGAGGCGGTCCTTCAGTCCCCGCCCTCGAACGGTGACGTCATCTTTCGCGCCGTCCAATGCCGACTGGGTGTCGTGGCTCTTTCGCACCGGCGGCCGGAGTTGCACGCGTGCGCGGCTCAGCCACTCGATTCCGCTGCGCCGTTCGTTTATTCCTGCTATACTTTATCGCGCGCAATGCGCGCGGAGGTGGGATGTCGAAGGAGGAGGAGGAGAAGGCGGCGGCGGTGCCGCTCTTCTGCTCGCTCCCCCCTCTAGAGGGCAAGCCAGCTTCTCTGCGCGAAATAAGCGGTTCGTTTTCGGTGATTAGGAAAGCGCCGCACCGATAAAACAAACACACGTTTCTTGGGACGCAGAGAAGGGGGGAGAGAAAGGAGAAGAGGCAGAGGGCGAGTGAGGGGGAAAAAAAGAGCTCGAAGACGCAACGGAGGGTAAAACGAACCGAGCTTGACAAGAGTGTGAGTGAGAGAGAGGCCAAGGAAGGAAAATATTGAAGACGGGGCCGCAAGAGCCGGGCGCGCGAGGCATTTTTCTTGCTCGGACGAGCTCGCTGCCGTTGGCAGGCCGGCGTCGGCAAGAAGCCATTGCCGCCACCAGCGGTAGGTGAGTTCACGGCGGCGGCGTGAAGTGGTGACACTGAACTCATTAAAATTTATCAAGGAGCGCACTGCTCCCTCGGTGTCTGCCTTCTTGCATCGGCGTGGGGGGGCCCGACTCGCTCGCTCTCGCGTATCTCACGCGTTTCCTAAGCACTTCCCGAGTGCGCTATTAATTCGTTCCACCCGATTCGCGCTGTGTTTCTCCACCTCGGCCTCTTTGCTTTTGCCGTATTCCTCTTCCCGCCCTCGCAAGGCGCGTCTCTCCCCCTCAGCAGCCGAGCTGTACTTCGTCACCCTCGCCGTCGGGGCTGTTGCGAATGAACATCGTTCTTTCTTCCTTTCTAATGATCGACACTAATACCAGTTAGGGAGGCGCGCGCAGCCGGAGGACGAAGCCGTTGAGGCGAGGGTGGCTAACGAGGCCGAGGAGGAGGCGCCGACGACTTGTTTTAAACGACCAGTTTAGGTCGGCGGTGGTTCGCCCACTCTTAATTAGTCGCGGCAGCCATGCAAAGGAGCGGAGTCTAAAAAAGCTCGCTCGCCCGTCTCGCGTGCGCGACGAACTCGAGCGTAAGTGAGAGCTGGGAGAGGGCCCGCGCCGAGTGGAGAAAGCGAGCGCACTCGGCGCTTGCTCGGCCGGACGTGTTGAAAAGCGCGAGGAGCGAGCAGTTTGTCTTCGCTCCTTCCGCTCCCCCTCTTTTTTTCCCCCTCTTTTCACTTCATTTATATGCGTAGTTCCGAGAGAAGATGCTATCGCCGTCGTGTCGTATATACTCTCGTCCTTAAAGAAGCTCTCAGCGTCTTTTGTTTGGGGGAGACGCCGAGGAGTCTGTGTGTTTTAACCGGGTCGTTAGTCTGCCGCGCGCCGCGCTCTTAACGCTTCTCGCGCGCGGAACCGCGGCCCCGCGTGTATAGAAATCGCGTCGAATGAATTATGGTTTGGCTCGCGCGTTTATGGCGCGCGTGTGTCTGCAAGCTCGGAATAAACGCGTCACTCATACCCGCGATTCGGAAAGCGCGCGCGGATATGAGCATTCCCGTTTCCGGTTCCTCTTCTTCATTCATTTTATTAGCTTTCTTTTTCTTTTTTTTTTTGTTCTCGAGTGCCATTTTGGCTCGAGAATTCTGCCATATAGCCCCTCGTAACGGCCTCTTATTGAAATTAAGGCACCGACACACGTTATTAATGAAGCGCTTTGTGTAAAGGGCCGCGAGCTTGGTGTGTTGCGTCTGCGACGCTGATGGGCAAATATATACGCCGCTTTGATTCGGCTGTTTGCCCATGGGGCCTCGCAGTTCTTTTGGCTAGACATGCGCGTGAGTAATGGTGGTCGGCAGCGCGACGCTCGGCCAGTGTGTGTGCACTTGCATCTACGCTGCCAACCAAGCGAGGGCGCGTCTTGTCAGCGCTGTCATGGCCGACCGCGTGGACCACTTCCAAGACGTGTCACGGGTCGCGATCGTGCACCATACTCCTTTTCGTGGTTCTCTGTTATAATGCTGAAGGCTGTGGGCGACATGTTTACCGAGTTATCCGTGTCAGCGGAGCATCAACTTGTAGCTCTACTCAATGTTACGAGATGCCCAACTTTAAGTCTACATATATAACACGTGCATCTCGTCCGGTGACCATGGACTTCATGGGCAGGTTGTCAGCAATATCTAATTACTAATCGCAAATCAATTCTCCTTCATTGTGACATTCGGGAAATATAGTGCGAGTTCTTTTATTTCACTCTGGTATTAAAGGTTTCGATTTCGCAGTGTCACCGTGCTTTTGCTCGCGCGAGAACGCGACCCGCGCAAGAACGCTCATGTTAGAGGACGCACGTGTATATACTTTGGGTGCACGTTAAAGAACCCCAGGTAATCAACAATATTTCACCATGCCCCCCCCCCCCCCCCCTCTCCATCTTTCTATGGCGTCGCTCACAGCCCGTGTATTTCTATGCATGGGACATTATCACTCAATAAAATTTGAACACCCCGATCGCTGTTCGAATTAACGCCGCCCACTTGCAAATGCATGATGCAAGCGGCGCCAGCGAACTATATATATGAGTGTCACAGTGATCCTCGAAAGCGCGTGCTTCTGATTCTTGGTTGATATGTCAAATCACATTTTCCTTACTGCATGTAACGTTGTCATTATGTGGTTTGGGACAATAGAAGCATAATCACTTGCTCCGAGCGGTAACCTAAAGAAGATGGCGTCAGAACGTGACTCCGAGGCGAATGTATAAAGAGCTCCGTCAGTTGACGGGGGGCGTCAGTTTACGCCTGTCTTTTTATGTATATCTTAAAATTACATTGCAAAAATAAATTAAAAGAAAGGACCAGGGACAACCGCGAAGCACACTCTGACATATCACTGACTCACAACTGAATTTTTATTGCAGAAAAAGCGCGAACAACCAAGACAAATGCGCATGCGCAAAAGGAACCACAAAATACGAAAAGCAGGTAAGAACACTAAAAACTATAAGGCTCTAAACCCGTCGCACGTGCTAAAGGAAATCAAAATATGCGGCATCAGTAGAAAGAAAATTGACCCGCCAAATGCCCCAATTAGCAGACACGGAAATTAGTCATATATGCCACACCTGTCTGTTAGGCACATATGTCTGTTAAAACAACCCAACAATGGAGATGACACGCCAAAGCACCAAGTAATTTATGATGAGACGTTCTTGCGCCCCGGACACGCCTTATTAACGCTTTTGCCTGTTGTATTTGAAAAATTCAATTTCCTTATAACTTAAAGGGATTAACTGTTGGCTAATGCAAAAAGGCCACTTTCTATTTATTTCATAGGCCTCAAAAATCACTATTTCATTCATGTAGCTGTGTATGCCTAAAGTTACCGTGTTACAAAACGTGGGGGGCATTGGTGCCTTTTGCAGTGCGCAACGACAAGGTTTTACAATGGGTATGTGTCACAAAAGAGCGCATAATCTAAGCGCACGCCGCGCGTCACTCAAGCCAACAAGGAACAAGCCGGCCCCGAGGCAGCTTCGACAGAGGGAGAGAGTGCATACACCACAGACAACCGACGCGATCAACGGAGTGTATAAACAAAAACAAGATACGCGAAGGCGACGGTAACGAGCGAGAGAGAGAGCGCGCGCGCGCGTTGAAACCCCTCTCCCCCAGCGAGCGGAGAGAGAGATGGAGGATGGCAACCCGGCTTGCGCCTACGGATGAGTCAACACCCTCCTCGACGACGCTCCAACGGCCGCAGTCGAAAACGCGAGAAACGTCTAGAAGATTCCCAGGCTTTGTTCATGCTACGGGATCCCAACCTTGATCGAAGGTTCCAGAAGCGCCGGCGAAGGCAATAAAAGCGGCGTGCGGGAATCGGAAGGGGGATCAGACCGCGCCGGTGAAAATATGTGACGTGAAGACCGAGCGTCTGCGGAAGAAGGGAATTCCCCGGCAAGCTAACCGACGAGTTCATCGAGGGTCTGCATTTCCGGAAGAAGTTCCTTATTCGAGATTTGCCTCGAGCTACGTCAAGATCGTCCGGCTCAAGACCAGCACGGGTGAATACGATTCGACACTTTATGTTCCTATTCATTCTGTATTTTACGTGTTGGACTTTCAGGGCTTGTCGTTACTTATTTTCCAGTGTTTTGTTAATACTCATCTGAATTCTATTGGATTGTGTCTAGCCGAAGTGTGCACGTGTGTATGTAACTGCCTTGTTTGAAGAATATATTTGTGGTGTTTTGACAACTCTTGTCCTGACTCATTCTTCGGACCACAACCGGCGTTCTCTGGCGCACCAGAGGGCCCCTTATTAATTGTCCTTGCTTCCGTGGGGTTATTTTCGGAAGCTGATAAGTCGGCTTTGGAATTTGGCCCGGCGTTGGCGATGTGTGACAGTCGTTCCGTTTCATTTTTCTTTGGTACTCTCTCAACCTGACATTTGCACATTGTCTGATTTGTCCGATATAGCATGACTGCCGTACGACAGAGTTCCTTTTGATTCATTGAAAACTAATCTAGACTACCCAGGCCGGCTTTCAGTTCTTTAATTTGTCTCTTTATCAGCGGTCTACGCTCTAAAAAATGCTGCATTAAATGACGGGAAATATCTTGGCAGCTCTATTTCCAATCATTTTTTTTTCATGTAGTATTCGTGACTGTCTTCTTCTCTCCTTGTCCACGGCGGTAGTAACGCCAGGTCGGAATGACGTCTATGGCTTGTCGTAAATATTAAAAGCATGACCGTTAAAATGACGACTGGTTTTTACAGCGTAGAAAGTGATGTTACAGCCGCTGGATCGCTTCAGTGTTCGCGTTTCATTTGTTTTCTTGTCCTTT
This sequence comes from Dermacentor silvarum, assembly GCF_013339745.2. Taxonomy (NCBI): domain Eukaryota; kingdom Metazoa; phylum Arthropoda; class Arachnida; order Ixodida; family Ixodidae; genus Dermacentor; species Dermacentor silvarum. The sequence goes on along the minus strand of NC_051154.1, from coordinate 267,536,389 downwards.
AAGTGTCACGCATCGTAACTTCACATTAATTATGGTTTTAAATTTTTTTCTGGCCTAGTTGTGCGTACCGCCCTTTATCACCGACACATAGGCTCCGAATTGTGTTACACTATTGCAGTTATGTTAAGCTAATCTACTCATAAGTTATACTATAAACGTATTATATTATATAGTCCAAACGTATTCCAGTTTTTCATGTCAACGGCCGTCAACGTGAGTGCGTTAGTGCCACTGCGCATTCCTGAGTATATGCAAAAGCGCAAGCACTGAGGCTGCGAGCCCGTAAGCGTGACAGAGGCCACGCTGTAGAAGCGCAATGTGCACTTCTATATATCGTCAGCCTTCACCCTCCTCTGCAGCTTCAGTGGATAACCCATGGAGTTCTTCAACGCCATCATACAGCGAATCGCTCTTCAACATTACAGGTATACAACTGGTGACTGGCAGCTGTCACATTCAGTTAGATCCAGATGAGCCGCTAGGCTTTTTTTTTTTTGTTTTTAAGTTCACGCTATAGATTTCCTCACGACCTTTTCCTTCAATGTTTTTTTCTCGCCAACAAATCTACACGTAAACCTCAATGATATAATGTTTGTTTCCGCATACGAAATGAAACCAACGCTTTTCCCTGTCTCCCTCTCTCTCTCTTTTTAAACAGATCTCTGAAGGCATTACTTTTTACCGCAGAACACACATATTACTACATAACTTGTAACGCCGGTGGTATATAATCCCAAATAAAAACCAGACGTTGACATCGATCGCCGACGACTGTCATCGACGAATTGTGGCGCGGCAGTGAGGTAAATAAATAAATAAATAAATAAATAAATAAATAAATAAATAAATAAATAAATAAATAATAAATAAATAAATAAATAAATCCCTATAATATAACTAAGCACAGTAAAAAAAATGTCGTCAGACTGCTGATCGCCAGTGGGGAGCAATAAAAATAAACCTCGTTCAAGAATAAAGTACAGAGAGAGTGGCAGTGTAGCGAGCGTTCCATGCAGTGCCAGCATCGATCGTTGCAAACGGAAGTAAGCGACCGCCGTCCACGCGTGTGTAATTTCGATTCACGCCGAGCTTCACCGCGGCGAGACCCTGCCGGGCTACCGCGTATATACAGTACAAAGACCCGCGCAAGGACTCATAAAACGCGGCGCACATACATATATAGACAAGACGCAGCAAAAAAAAAAAAAAAAAAAAAAAACAGTTAACAAAGGGAAACAAGCAGACAGCTACAAGTATGAGGGTATAATACAAGACGAGAGGCCCCATGCAGGTCCTCACTGGAGAGACAGGCCGCAATCTCCTCGAGCAAAGGCACAAAGCCGCGTTACACACACGCTTAGAAAGCAGGACGATGAAAAGCTCGGTGTAGAAGAGAGTGCATACGACCGCGTGATCACGCGTCGCGTGTATGTATATGCACGCATTCACGAGCGCGTTTCGAGTCCACGACACCCATGTATACTATCTCGCGCGGCGGAGTCCTGACAGCGTCAAGTTGTTGGCCGCAGTTTTCCACGGAGTCGTGGGTCTCCCATCGTTTTCAATGGCGTCGTTGGCGTTCGGAGAGCAAAGGAAGCAAGCCGCCCACTTCTCTTATAAACTCGATTGATCGGCTCTCGCCGAGTGCGTCATACACTGAATCAGTTTTTCCGTGAGCGACGCCTGCATGCGCTTATACCATGTCCGTTCGAAGGGACCCTGCAGCAGTGCATGCGCTCAACGCATGTACGCCATGATGTCACGTTTACCGTACACTTCCGTACTTAACGCCTCTGGAAAAGGCAGCTCTTCCAGCGCGGATAAACAGAGCAACATAGTATAGACGCACGTATCTATAGGCGTACGTCCTAAGTTCACTTTCGAGCTCGAACGTTATAACTTTTCGAGAACAATGTGGCAACCTCGTCAGCAAACGAGGTCGTTTGAATGAATATATAGAATATGGACTCGAGACCTTGCCCAGCTTATTATTAGCCAGTGCAAAGAGTTTGTTCGTTGCTATCTAAATAGTTCCAGAGGGCAGGCCACGTGACCAGCAAATGAGGAGAGGCGCGCTGGGGGAGGAGGCGACCATTGAGAGGCCACGCTGGGCGCGAGGAGGAGAGGCGATGGGTATAAAGGAAGGTGTATCTGTACGGCGCGTCCTTTTGGATAACGCGCAGAGCTGCTGCCGACGCCGTCCGCGTTTCCCCGCGTTCGCGCCGAACGCGCGCGGGCTCCGCGACTGCAGCTGATGCCTCTGGCAGCGGCTCGGCAGATTTCGACCAGAGAACTGGACACTCGTCGAGTAGCGTCGTAAGTCACTGCCTCTTCTCGCCTCGCAACGTCTCAGTATAACTTCCTGTTGTATATCTGTGTTTACTTGTGTTTACGCAATTGCATCACATGCACATGTAACACTCGTACCACTCGGTGTAACTAACAAAGCTTCGCTGTTCGACCATCTTCAAGGAGTGGCAGGGAGGTATAATTTTTTTATAATGCCCATGAAGATAGACAAAAATGAGGCTATATTTCATCCTTCACTCAGTGCCCTTGCGAATTCGACATGGGAAAAGACCCGTCCTTTGGTGTTTTTGCTTCTCTGTTAAGGGACCCTCTGGGAACATGCATGGAGCGGTCCTCTCACCCTCCCTCCCTGTTATCCTGTCGAGTGCTTAGCTTTCGGTGCGGTCACAGCGTGGCTTGCGACCTTTGTACCGAGCTCACTGACGCCTACGTTGACGGTTTGCAATGCCGCGTGCCCACCGCCTCTAATTCGCATGATGTCACAAAAAGGCCTGGTTCAAGACCGAGATCGCGGTGCGCTTGGCGCGTGTTTTGAAATGGTGGCTGTAAGATATGACGTAATTATGTTGTAACGCTCTCAAAGTATAAAAGCATCATACTGCGATTAATGACTCGACAAATTTAGATCATGAAAAGTAAAATAAAACAATTATGGGACAGTATTTCGTTACGATATTGAAGCACCATGATTGGTGTGCGATTTTTCTTGCTTCTCGCAGGATCATCGAGCTCGCCCATTCGCTTCTTCGGCACTCCACTTCTACCCGACGTCTATTCGGCGACGGCTGACTATATATAAGTGTGCTCTACTCACAATCTTAGTCTTTAGGAGCTTCACCTGGCAAAGAGGAGTCATAGTTCCGAGTCCACAACGGTTGCGAAGTGGAGGATTGCACGAATGTTACCAAATCAATTAAACTGCTTCTGCAAACTTTCCTCCTTAAGTCGGAGGATTGAAGCAGATGTCTAACACGCAAACACACGCAACATGTGACGTTCTCACAGCCTAAACGACGCCTCTTAAGGGTGGCACCATTATTTATTCCAAACCACGCTCGGTTCTTCTTCCTGCCCGGCGTCGACAGCCAACTTCCTTGCTCTATATCTCCTGTTTGAGGCTCTCTCTCATTGATTATTATTATTATTATTATTATTATTATTATTATTATTATTATTATTATTATTATTATTATTATTATTATTATTATTTGCTGCTTACATAGCACCCGATATAACTAGGAAATGTCAAAAATTGCCAGGTGGTTCAAGCGATTGTTCTGAACACCCTCACCACCGTTCACTCCAGCGCCTTTCGTCGACACTCACGTAGAGGAATAGTATACTCTGCATACTAATCGGGAATCGCGCTATATATATACTCAAAGGAGATAAAGCTGAGTAAAAAAATAGACACAATCAAAACATACTTATTCTCTAAAACCGATTGACTGCTGACTTCGGCCGTGCAATGCTAACAAAGCTATGACTGTTCGTTTTCAATAGTATATCAACGCTGTATTCTACGAACACGTTGCTCTTACAAATTGCACTAAACCTGAAATTGTGGCATTCACCGCCCCAAAGCAACTCTGTGGCTACGAGAGACGCGGTAGTCGAGGGTTGCGGATCGATTTCGACCATCTGGGGTACTTTACCGTGCACCGAACGCCCGGTTGAATTCTGCACCCATCGGATCGAATGCGGCCGCAGCAGCCGGGATTGAACCCGCGACCTTGGTGCCAGCAGCGCTACGCCATAGCCACTAACTCGACCTAGCAAGTATAAGGATGCAGCGTACACGCATGCGCAAACGTAGCACTAATAAATGCGCTTACGGACAGGCATGAAACGCGTCGCCATCTACTCCCCTGTTAATTGTGGCTTCTCCGCACTGCTATAATTTTTGTGGCGAAGCTAGCTTGTCGTCGCGTTTTTGTTTGCGTTAGTTGCCGCCGATAATCACTCTCAAACGAAATATAAAGTGTTTGCCTGAAGCTGTTACCTTACTCGACGCTCAGGGGCTGTGACGTTCTAATGCTAAGCACGAGGTCACGGGTTCGTTTCCCGGCCGCGGCGGCCGTATTTTAAATGGGGGTGAAATGCAAAAACGCTCGCGTACTCGGATTTATGTGCACCCTCGTGGTCAGAATTCGTCCGGAGCTCTCCACCACGGCTTCCCTCGTAAACCACAGTGCAGTTTCTGGACGTCAAACGCCACAATTTAAGCGGTTACCTTTCTTTCACAACGCAGATTTCATTTCACCCTGTAAGAAATTTAATCCAGAAAGAAAATTAACAATCAACACCGAAAAGTGTACTGTAAGGTTTCGGCGTTCCTATACGACTATCCCTGGCTCGCCTCACGTATCGGGTCCAGAGTTAGTGACCCGATCTCGTCGTTCGTCAGGTCACGTCTGAGGCGAGAGGCTCGGATTCCCAACTGCATTGTAGTCGTTCTCGAGTACTACGTTACCCCATTCACAACCGCACGAAGGGTGGGCGCTGGACGCGTTTGATGACAGGCTCACGCCGACCGACGCAGGCGTCCGGCAGCGTTCTCGATACCTGAATATTTGCTTAGCCGCAGCGTCGCTGCTTTTTTAATAACTCCCTTCGCTGTGCTTCGACCAGAAACGGGGCGAGAGTATAAAATACCACACCAATAACGTGAGCCTTGACAAATGTACGAATACAATCATGGTATCCTGCCGGTGCTTGCATATGGGGCAGAAAGTTGGAGGTTAACAAACAAACAAGCCTCAGAAGAAGCTAAGCACAGCGCAACGAGCGACGAAAGGGAAAAAAATAAATGATCGGCGTTAAGACACGGGAAGACAGAGATGTGGATTGTAGAGAGCAAACGGGGGGATCCGATATTCTAGTTAACATTAAGAGGAAGAACTGGAGTTGGATAGGCCGCATAATACGTGGGACAGATAACCGATGGTCTACTAGAGGAGAAGGTGCCGAGGGAAAGAGAACTGCCTTAGAGAACGGCGGAGAAAGGTGGTGGGATGAAATTAGTAAATCTACAAGCATAGGATGGGGATCAGCTGGCGCAAGGCATGGATAAATGGAGATTGGTGAGATGCATTCGTCCCGCAGTGGACAAAGGAGACGATGATAATGATGATGGTGAACGTGATCCTTCAGCTCTAACGCTGCTCTCAAAACAAAGGTGTGCAGCGGAGCTGCACAGCTCTTCTTTCCAGCGACACCGACATACAAAGCCCACAGCATGCGAAGAAGCCTGTCGTCGTTGCAAGAAGGCCGGATGCAAGGAGATGCCACGTCTCCAATGTAGCAGCGTACAGGCCCCCACGACTGCCTAAGGATCTCTGCGATGCTGGTTGCCAGGTCGCGTAAAACCTGTCAACTCAATATTCATGGACGATATCTATTTCGCTTGTTTTCCTCTCTTTTCTTCATTGCTACCAACTATTATAATATGATATGTCTGCTCCTTGACTTTCGCGAGACAACTTCCCGTAAAACGTGCAAAACCGCACGCACGTTGGCATGCATTAACTGCTTTCCAGCGCCTGCAGCCTCGCAAACGTTCCCTTTTTACCGCCGCGCTATAGGATTTCTGCTGACCTTTCTGCTGACATTGTATCGATCATTGATAACTTACGTTTTCTCGAAGCACTAACCACCATTACTTAAGTACATGCCTGTTTGAAATTGTTATTATTACTCACTGTATCTTGCTGCTGTATTTGTCTGTATTTTTTCCCACTCCCCTCTGGAATGCCTTTGGCCTTGAGGGTAAATAAATAAATAAATAAATAAATAAATAAATAAATAAATAAATAAATAAATAAATAAATAAATAAATACACGCAACATTGTTGCGTGACTGGCCACTCTATGCACTTTACGTGTATTCGCTGGCATCTTTAACGCTCGGAAAAACGATTTTATGTAGCACGTATTGAGAAGCAGAAAACTGTATCGGGAGTTTTTCATGTTGCTCTACAATTTTCTCATTGACACTTTTCATCTAATTATAATAATTGAGAAGTTGATGAATTAATGAAGACTTATTATCTAAATAGGCGGAATGCAAAAAAAAATAGTCTAAGTGTCTCCAAGCGGTGGCAAACAACATCACCTTGGTTCTGTCCAGCTACGTAGCCATTCGCATATTTTTTAAAGTTTGGCCCAAGTTAACTGAAACACCATGTATACGGCATATTCAATAAGAGGTTATTACTAAAGCCCTGTAAAAAAATTCTATAATGAGGAAGAGTAATATTGTCATGCCGTTTATTGCAGATATTTCTCTCCCTCGCCCCGTTAAAGCATAGGTTCTTGACGTGTGAGCGGTCTTGCAGTACAGTCGTCGTGTCATCGTCGTCCTCGTGCTGCCGTCAACGTCGTCGTCACTTTCGTTCAGCCAGCAGCTACTGCCGTCATGTGTCGTACCGACGTCTTTGCTTTGAGCGGCGCTGAACTGTGTGTGTGTGTGTGTGTGTGTGTGTGCGTGCGTGTGTGCGATCCTTCACTACTACTTCTAAGACACTCCAAAACTGAGAATTCCCGTGATGACGCAAGCAGTCATGTGAATCCTTGAATTGAATTGAATTCTGGGGTATTACGTAACAAAACAACTAACGTGAATCCTCGCATTTGACAAATCAACAAGATCTTTCGGAAACGTGGCGAAAAAAAAATAAGGAGATAATACTGACACAACTGAGCTATAGCGGCACCTATAGGTTCGCCGCGTACCATGAATGCAGTGTTTAGTGCGATGTCCGACACCACTGTCTTGCAGTCTGATGCCTTATGCCAGACAGTGTCATGATCGACAGATCTACTTTCCCTCTATTTCCCACCTTAGTGACGGCTCACATAAACAGTATAACAGAAGCAAAACAATTAACACATATATAGGCCTTCATCCCACCAGTATGATGTATCGTGTGACTGCGCACAGCTTTAGTCGCACCGACCATGTAAAAAAAATTGAAAATTAGATTATGTGGTTTTACGTGCCAAAACCATGATCTGATTATGAGGCACGCCGTAGTGGAGGACTCTGGAAATTTGGACCACCTGGGGTTCTTTAACGTGCACCTGAATCTAAGTACACGGGCGTTTTCGCATTTCGCCCCCATCGAAATGCGGCCGCCGCGGCCGGGATTCGATCCCGCGACCTCGTGCTCAGCAGCCCAACACCATAGCCACTGAGCAACCACGGCGGGTGCACCACCCGTGTACCAAGCATGGGCTCGTATTAATTAAATAATTCTTTTCATTTTCCATTCCTTTCGCCCTTCGTCATTTGCTCGCACGAAGCCGCGCCACCGCTATCGCTGAGATCGGCCACTAAGTAGGAACGATTATAAGAAATGAATAGAATCGGACGAAAAGGATACTTACATATACAGGGTGTCCCAGCTATCACGCAGCACGATTTAAAAAAAAAGAGGAACGGCGTTACGCGAAGCCAACCTAGTGCGTATTGTTTCCAGTACAGTGGAGTAGCCGCCAGTAATTTTTTCGTTACTGATATTTAATTAATTAATTGTAGTTAATTATCTAACTCGAGAAGTACTGTCCTAATGATCAAAGTGTCAATGAGAAAGTTGTAGAGCAACATGAAAAAATCCCAATACAGCTTTCTGTTGCTCAATACGTGCTACATAAAAGTGTTTTTCCGAGCATGAAAGAAGCCCGTGAATACACGCAAAGTGCCTCGAGTGGCCAGTAGAGCGGCAATTCTGCGTGTATTCGCGGGATTCTTTAACACTCGGAAAAACACATTTATGTAGCACGTATTGAGCAACAGAAAGCTGTATCAGGGGTTTTTCATGTTGCTCTACAATTTTCTCATTGACACTTTGATAATTAGGACAGTACTTCTCGAGTTAGATAATTAATTACAATAATTTAATTAAATATCAGTAATGAAACGAATACTGGCGGCTACTCCACTGTACTGGAAACAATACGCGCTAGGTTTGCTTGGCGTAATGCCGTTCCTCTTTTTTTTAAATCGTGCTGCGTGATAGCTGGGACACCCTGTATGTACGGCTATTCCGCTAAAAAATCGTTCTATGAATTCTGTTGCGGTTGTATTGATGTTTTGTCACACCCAGTAGACGTCCTGTTCAGATGCAATTGAAAGTTATGCAGGATTTTTGGGAGGGTTGGCTACGTGTTTATCGTCATATAGCTTCCAGGCCCGGGCTCCGAAAGCTCGATGCCTACTGCTGGCGTCGACCCGAGTGTCTCTTCGAAACTACCAGTTTTTGTTAATGCTCGCAGATTTTGATCCGTGTCATATAATGGCTTCAAACGTGAATTATTATCACTTCAGTCATGTAATTGCACCCCGCGCCTGGCCATAACTACGGCAGTCATCGCGTTATTACGCCGATAGACTTCATGTGTTGCTGTTGACGGAAGTCTGGCCAAAATAAATGCTTGAGTTTTGTGAATGTCGACGCAGAACCTCAAGTGCGCAGCACTCTGCGGTTAGCGTGTTGCCTATGTAAGCGTCCTTAGCTCTGTTTTTTATTTCTGTGTTCTTTTGTTCTTTTAATGTCTTTTTTTTTCTACCTCGACTACTCAGCAGCTCAGCACGCTGCGCTTCCCGGAACCTGTCCTACACTGGAGAACGAGATTGCAACCATTGTTCCCTTTCCAGGTAAGTCGCCACTCGCCTATCGCTTTTTCATGCTATCTGGCCTTGCCAAGCTCTCGCCCATGGTAAGAGTGTCCTATTTGCAATTAAAGCCGTGTAAGCAACCCACCTAGCTTACATTAATATATCCGTTTATTGTTCCTTTAGCGGCTGGATGGCGCCGCAAGTGAAATTTTATTGCAAGTCAGGTAACCTTAAGCGTGTGGGAATGACAGAACTAAGGGCATTCCGTGAGAACCACCGATACCGGAACGGTGACGTCCTTCGAGGACTGCATCTGGCTACGGGATAACGTTAAAGGGGGATGGGTAATCTATTAAATATGTCTTGAACGATTGTTGCTCGCAGAAGAAGAAGAAGGTAAACTTTATTTTCAAATCAATGAGACTCGAGTCCGGCGTCCTTTTAGTGGGTTTGGGCACCCGCCGCGGACGTGGTTCCGAGACCTTGTCTGGAAGCGGCTTCCTCGGCTCGCTGGACGGCCCAGGGTTGTGCTGTCAGATTCGAGCTGAGCAGTGCGCTCTTCCAGCGCGAGCGAAGGCTGGCGGTGGAAGAGACGGAGGGGTCGGCGCTGCCCGAATTGTTTGTTAGGTCCTGACACTCCCATAACATGTGATTAAGCTTGGCAACCTCATCACACGATGTGCATCTGTTTGTAGTGTACATGTCTGGGTACATGGCGTGCATGAGTCTGGGGTTTCTGTAAGAATCCGTTTGTAATTGTCTGTAGTGTATACTGCTTGCGTCCTGTCTAAGCTAGCGTGAGGGAATGGGTATACGCGTCTCTGTAACTGGCAGTGTGTCGTGATATCGTGGAACCTGGTCATACGGTCCTCCCACGCCCAGACGTTTGCAGTACCCCGCGGGGGCTCTTCCTCCGATGATGCTCGGTGAGTGAGGCCTCGAGCAACGCGGTGAGCCGCTTCGTTGGGGGTGCTCAGTCCAGTGTGTGCCGGGATCCATAGCAAGTGCCTTCGGTTATCGAAGTCGGCTTCTCCCTGGTGCATGGGATGTCGCTGGAGTATGTGATACGCCTCTTGCGAGATGCGCCCATTTGCAAAATTGCGAACTGCCGTTTGCGAATCGCGGATCACGTATATAGCCTTGGTTTGTGTGAGGGCCAGTGTCATGGCCGCTTCCTCTGCCGCTTCGGCGTGTGCCGTGTTCACGGTGACGCTCGTGAGGTGGTGTCCTCGGTGGCTCGTAACTGCCGCCACGAAACTCTTCCAGTCTCGATAACGGGCTGTGTCGGTGAAGACTGCCTCCTTGTCGTTGGAGTAACTTTGGCTCATGTGTTGTGCCCTGGCTTTACGTCTCCCCGTGTGGTGTTGGGGGTGCATGTTGCGAGGCGAGGGGGGTACGTGTAGTTGCTCGCGTATGGTTCTTGGAATTTCCACTTTGATGCCATGCTGCGTGTGGTATGTGATGCCGAGCTTTTCGAGCACGTGTCTTCCCGGACGGGTTTTGGATAGGCGCTCGAGTTGGGACACTTGTTGCGCCTCCACGAGTTCCTTGAGCATATTGTGTAAGCCTAGTTCTAAAGCTTGGTGGTGCTCACTCCTGGCACAAGTGCCAAAACGCACATTTGTACGCCTTGCGTATGAGGGCGTTCAGCTTGTTTTTTTCCGCAACCGACCAGTTGTGAAACGCTGCCATGCACTTTATTTGAGAAATGACGAAGGCTTGTATGAGTCGTATGATGCTGCCTTCGCGCATGCCCGCGTGTTTGTTGGTGATGCGTGCAACTTCGCTGCTTTTTAATTCAACGAACTCAAATTTTAGAACTATTTTGATAACTATACTCTAGTTACGTTCCGAATATTGCACATAAATATGTGCAGATATAAATATGTGCACAGATATATATAAATTATAAAGCTTTGTTGTTTTCGTTATATAAGGAACGTTTTTGATAAACTTTTTTAGGTACGCAGCTGAAATTTATTCAGCTTGTTTTAGATATACTGGGCTTCCTTCTGAACTAAAACAAAAATTGTGTCTGTCATCATCCCTTCGAAAAAAAAAAGAAATGTAAAATAGTGGCTCAAATTTAGACCAGTTTTCTTAGACAAACTTATTAATAAGCACAAAAGTTCTGACGCATACACAATTCTGTTGTTTCAGTAGGCGCGACAGATGTTCGGAAACAACACACATAAATATACTTTTCGAGGGTTTACCGATTTCTGAGAAAATGTTCTTAATGTCTACTAAAATAACACGAAATAAGTTTTCATTCCACAGCAATCAGGCCAGAAGCTTTTTGCAGTGTAATCTCCAGCTTATTTTTGTTGCGATGGCCTCTCGAAACCTTACCTTTCGCATGCTCTTATCTTCCTCTTGTACCTATGTTTTCGGCAGACACCCAGACGTCTGCCTTGGCGATTCTGTTATCGTCTGTCCTGCTCAGCACCGTATCATAAAACACTCCTGGTGTGACACCGATGACCTCGAATACTTTATTTATAGAACTGTTCCCATAATTACGATAACTAATGATGCTACTATATACACAGAAGTTTTCACAGCTTTCTCAAACAAATGTGATTTTTGACAAGCACACCAAGTGAAGTTGTTCGATGACTTGCTTGTGTTCTGGGTACACCCATTGAGGCACTTTCTGCCAAGCTCAAGTGCATATCTGTTTTCGTCAGGCGCTCGTAAACGAAGACAAAAACTTGGGAACTTTAGGAAAGCCAAAAATTACGAAGCGTGCAAGCGGAATGATGATAACTTGTGATAACCGGTGGCAACATGCACGCAGACAAGTGTTTCCCGCGAGATAATCGCAACTCTTAAATTTAATTAATTTATTTATATTGTCATACTACAATTCGCGCATGGAATTTTCGCAAGGTGAAAATAAAGGTAGATCATCATTTACATATTTTACAAAACAAACATAAGCAGTATTTACAAGATACTGAATTACACTAAAAGCAACGAAGGGCATGATAACATATTATATCACTTTTCACCCTACATTGAACTAATGAAAGCATTAAAGTGATTAAGCATATTTGTAAGTTTTTGCATAAACAGCAACTTTGAAGTATTTTTAAATAAAAAAAAATCTATAACGCTAAATGTCACCCAGCATGCATCACTCAAGCTTGCATCACAGCCAGTAGGCGGAGCCACGAGAGTACGTGCTTAGCGCCATATTTAAATGACTTCTATAGAGCGCTTACGCCACTGGGTGGAAAGATGTGCAAGAGATGCTGGAACATTTAAACATAGAAAAAAGAAAGAACGCATTTTGGTCAATTTTGGTGCTAACGTTAAAGACAACGAACTCGCTACGGAGCTTCGCAAGTGAGGCTTTCATAGTTAGCAAAACTTAGTCCTTTGTCCCTTCACTTAAAAGGAGGCTTCGACCCCAAAATAGACCTCGAGTAACGATTTAAATACGTTACTCTTATGTGGTCTATAGTTTATGCCTTGAGCGCTCGATGAAAGCACGCACAATGACAGCGCGAGTTGTACAACCTTTGACGAGAGCCAGGGGAGTCTCAAGATGCTGGTGACACTGATGGCACTCCTCGCACTCAAAGCACCCTTCGCCTTCCGAATTCATAGGTGGTGAAGGGAGGGCAGCACTCACTCCAGTTTCTGCGGGCCAAAGTAAGATAAGTCTGCATCACGGGTGAGAAACACGTGGTCAACTTGCACATTTAGACCAAAACCATGAAGGGGTTACAGCAGAACAGGTATTATATGCAGGAATGCCTCGCAGGGCACAGATCCAAGAAAGTGCGAGCGCGCACGCAGACAGACACACACACACACACACACACACACACACACACACACACACACACACACACACACACACACACACACACACACACACACACACACACACACACACACACACACGCACACGCACACGCGCACACACACGCACGCACGCACGCGCGCACACGCACACGCACACGCGCACACGCACACGCACACGCACACACGCACACGCACACGCACACACACACACGCACACACACACGCACACACACACACACAAACACACACACACACACACACACACACACACACACGCACGCACGCACGCACGCACGCACACACGCACGCACGCACACACGCACGCACGCACACACACACACACACACACACACACACACACACACACACACACACACACACACACACACACACACACACACACACACACACACACACACGCAGGCTCAAATAATAATAATTGGAGGACGCTTAAGCTTCGCTTTTAAGAGTGGAACGCGATAGATAGCATTCAAAGATCCCTGACTGCTTCTCACGCTTCCCGACAACTGCAGCTTAAGCAACCGTAATGGTTACCGGGAAACACTGGCGGCGAACGCTATGCACGAAGGCGAGCTTTCTGGTAGAAACGCGGCCTCTTGTGCGGGGCGATCCCGGAGATATTGCACAGCCGCGCAAAAAAAAAAGAAAAACAAAAAAAACATAATTTACTGGTTTCCGTTTTCTTTCGTACTTTTAATATTTCAGTCTGAGAAGATTTAACATAAAAGACATACGCTGTGAGTGTTTTGTTTCATGACATTTGTTTGTGGATTGTCATTCTCAAAATTCCGAGGAATAGCTTTGCAATGAATACAAGACAAGGTATGAGCAACATTAATGATAGATTGGTGTGGCAATATACATGTACCTAAATATATTCGGAGGGCCTGCGTGGTTGGGGATGATTATCTCCGCCACCCGCCGACATCACACGCTGACGCCGGTTGCCGACGCCGGATTTTCTGCGACACGGGGCCCTTAACGTTAACGCGTTAAAAATGATAGCAGCCTTTGTCGCCAAACGAGCGATTGGTTTTGACCGCGACGTCAACATATTTTTTTAAAAGAAAGTGTAACTTGCATGCGGAAGTTTCAACATATTCTTTCGCATGCATTGATGGTGCCAAGTTGTTGGATTATTCTTCATCAATAAACGAGCGGCGTAAGAGTTACTAGCGTTTTTTTTTTCTTTTCAATATGTGTAATACTTGCGCTGTTAGCTCCAATGAAGCTGAATCTGTTGAATCTGCGAAGAAACTGTGCCACTATCGATACCGCCCCACGCACTTGCACTCTGTGCGTGCGATTTACTGCGCGCCTCTCGCATGTGACTGACAGGGTCGGCTTAGATTTGACAATTCGTGCAAAGATTCCACGTGGCCGGGGTGGTAAAAATAAGTTTCTGCTGTGTTAAAAATGCCATAATATGGACATATAACCAATCTGCTTAGAGAAATAAGAATTAAGAGTGCATACGATATATATGTATTGAGCGAGGGAAGAGTGGAGGATGACTGGGTGCATTCGTTAATCTACATAGGCCCGTAATCTATCGAGCTACACTTTCAACAGCATCTTTTCTTATTGCACTTTCATTCCTCACAGCACGGTTCACAGTTCAAAAGCGTTCTAAAGAACCCATACACTCAAGCACTCTTCCAAGAAAAAGAAATTACCCTCGTTTATACAGTCAACTAAAAACTGGCACAAATAGAAAGCAACCTATAGGGCAGCATTTCTCTTTGAGGTGAAGCCCTTTCAGGAGCCTTTTCTATTGATTCGGTGTCATTCGCCATGCCTTTCTTCTAGAACAAAACGAATTGAGCACAAAATAATAGGTGGCGCTAATGAAACTGATTCGATTCGCAGTGAGGAAGGAAAGGTTGCCAGCTCGAACAGAGACGCTTTGGACGTGTCATCATAACAACACGCCAGAAGCCTATTATGCTTGTTCCTGTATATTTATTAGACTTACCTTAAATATACTTCTCTTTTCTTTTTCCTGAAAAGTGATATCGACTCTGAAATTCACTTCTTGCTGGCCATTGAAATCATAAGCCACCTGAGCTACGCCGCATTCTAAACCAAACATTCTAGGAAGGTTTTTTTTTCTTCTTTTTTTTTTGTGAGTGACAGAACAGCCCAATTGGATGCTTAAATTGCTGTCTAGATGCTGTGTGCACGAGCTAGTGCACCCAGCTTGTTAAAAGTAGCCGATGGAGGCAATGGTACTCTTTTGCAGGATCAGATCTGCCATATGATCCAATGCCTAATGAACTATATTGTCGGCAAACGCAACACTAAATGCCATCCTCCGCCAATCTTTGAGTTCAGCTAAATGGGCAGCAGAGGTGTCCATACGTTACTGCTGGATGCGCAAAAGGCGCGCCATTACTGGCCACCTTGGAAGCCGTGTGTTTTCGGCTATGCTCATCTGCGAGACTGGCAGCTGAGTTACCTATCTTACACAGCTTCCATATTTTCATATAGGGCACCTACAAGGACGCTGTCTAAATATTTCTGGAACGCTCGTGTAACTGCCGTAAAGCACTAACAATAGCATAAAAAAGTCTATACTGCCGGCGCATTTTTTTTCTAGCCTAATAGCGCCACAATCTCAAAGCTATAGCGCTATGTTCGAGAGTGTAAGCAGGATCATCCTAGTTAAAAGTGATCCTGAAGGTGCACCAACGGATGACCGCAGAGGCAATTGAACCCTAAATCAATTTTGGCGGAACTGATAGGGCCCCGTTTACGTCGTAAACGATAACCGCTTATGCTACAGCGGACTGGAATGGGGCAGTAGCTCTACCACATTGATATATATATATATATATATATATATATATATATATTTCAAAGAAAAGAGCCACCGAAGCAGAACATCGACGCCACCTTTATCATGGAAGGTGTTGAATATTAGGTTGGCTTCAAGCCACGAACAATGTTGCTATATAGCAACTAGATAATCAAAGCGACAAGACACAACAACGAGCCATAACAGTCGTAAAAACCAAGCGGGACAACAGCTGTCGCTGTTAACGGTAACAGCGAGGTTCTGCGTTGGGGGCCCTTAATTATAATTTTTTTTACTCTACATGCTTCACTGACTAGGTGTGTCTTTCCTGTACATATCGCTGAAAAAAAAATTCTAGGGTTTTAGTTTCCAAAACCATGATTTGATTATGAGGCACCCAAATTGCTCTACACCGGTCACATCGTAGAGAGCCCGACCTCTATGCATCTTAGTGCAGACCTTCACGGGTATAAAAATGGAGAACTAATTCAGAGCAGCTAGTCGAGTCGTATTTCTTTTCTGGTTCTGTCTGCAAAGGCTTAGCTCCGCGCTTCCTTCGACGCGCCCCAGCGGATACGGCAGTATGCAACGCGACTTTCCACTAAAGGCCGCTCTCTCGTATAATATGTACGGGTGTGTTGGAGAATAGGTAAACGAAGCTGTTGAAGCGCATTCGTATACAGAGACACAAGCTGAGTCACTATCAGTTGCCCATCGCCATCAGCCGCCAAGCTGATGGCGATGGGCAATGGTGACTGATGATGGCCCAGTGCCACGTATAGTTGATCACTTGATGCGGCCTGGACTACGAAGTCGCACAGTCCGTTTATTATCAAGCTTTTACAAGTACACGGCACACACAACTGGATCAATCGTTGTTCAAGAGCTGCACATGGTCCTGCGAGCGGAATTCCTTCATTGTTCAGTTAGAAAAAATATGTCGTCTTATTGAAGCTACTCAGACAGATATAGGGCCAATGCATCAAAACCAGGCGCGCTATGTAAGCAAGCATTTGAACGGCATACAAGACGAGACGCTCACCGATCGCATGCTTGGAATTAGTAAGGTTTCGGAGCTCTCGGGATGCACGCGTACGCGTTACTGCAGAAAACTTGCACAAGCCGACCTATACCGCGATACGATGTGCACAGCAGAAAGCCAGGCTGCTCTGTTCGGAACTCGGCGGCCAGATCATAATTACGGCACAGATCATAATTCGGGACTTGACTTTTCGCAGTGCACGATCCGCAAACGCCACCATGACGCGTGTGCACGAGAAATCTTTGAAGCTGCTGCCATTGCAAGGAATGGTGCGTCTTGCATCCGCACTCCGTCGGTGGCCTTGTCTGAGGCAGAACTAACATATCCCAGGAACCGTCATAATTCGCGGGAAATCCAAATCTAATCGGTGCCGAAACATTTTTGCCCATGCGCACTGATCTACCCTTCTTTCTTTTTTCTTTTGGTATATATGTGTTCTTTTCTGAATAAAGAATTCAGTCGTCAGTCAGCGCTGGTGTGTGTCTCCCTTCTTGTCTTCTATAGTCGTGTTTTTTTGCGCTGTTCCCTTATCGAGTATGTATCGACTAGCCCAAGCCTCTATACGGTCTTGCATTATTAAGTGAACTGCACGACCAGTTTAAATAAGCGTATAGCCACGTATATTTGTGTTCTCCTGTCCCAGTCACCGCTGACGTTCCCACTAACTATATACGAACCAACTCGCGCAAGTCTAGGTTTTACTCCAATCAAAAGCATTGCTGAAATACTCGTAACATCGCTCGCAAGATAATGTTGCAGCATTGAATCTAGCGCGTTGAACCTGTAGCGAGTATAACGTGAAATGATATGTACTTTCTCTAAAGCCGCGCAGCAAGAACGCTACCTCTCAAAGAACCGCTTATAGGGGGCATGTCAAAAAAATTACGCGGATTTAGGTCACGTGCACTTGCGCACGAAGTGCGAGTTAAGAGGAACTAGGGGGGAGGGCAACACGGCCCGTCGATTTTTTCGTAATCTCAGGGCGGTCTTACGTCTCGGCTAAGATAAGGATTGCGCGCTATACGTGTAGCCCGCGGAGAGTACATACAGGCGTCCACGGGTAAAAGTAATACGAAAAAAAAAGAAAAAAAAAACTGCAAGCGACAGGAGCTACCGGCCCCTCGCGCGTATATACAGATCCTGGCGCCCGATTTCGCCTAAACGTTCGGGAAGACGCGCGCGGTGGCAGGCCCTCATCGGAGGCGTCTCCTTGGCCTCGCGTGACGGCGGACGCCGAGTTGACTCCTTGAAGCCACGCATGCTAGGCGGCAGCAGCAAACGAGATTACAAACCGCGCACGCATCGCGATGAACCGTAGGGCAAGCGAGGTTCGTCTCGGCTGGGACTGCGTTGGATGTGCGCGAGTTGGCCACCATTGTGCCACCGGTGTAAATTGCCGGCTAAGTGGCCCGCAAACCGCGCTGCAGCCGGGACTGCAGCATCCAGGGGAGCGTTGTAGGCGTTTACTGCGATTGCGCGAGCGCGTATTTTATGTGGAGTGCAAGATGCAATCGGAACGGGAGCAGCAGCGTGTGGCTTTTTTTTTTTCTTTTTCTTTCTTTCTTTTCTTTTTTTTTTTTTTGTGTGGCGCACGCAGCGCAATGCTCCGAATTATTGGTACAGTTCAGTGGCACTCATGCGGTGCTGCATCTGTGCTCGCCGTGGTCGCTTTGTCGCCGTGGGCTCATGGCTGCTGTCGATTTGGTCGCGGCCGGTGGCATATATAAAGGTCTGCGATCAGACCGATGCTCGCAGGCTAAGAGAAGTTCGTTATACAAGGTGTTTCAGCGAACACTTTCAAAATTTATTTAAGGTTTCCTGTGGTAGATAGCCCAATTATAGTTAATGAGGTGATCTACTCGAAGAGGCGGACATTACTTGCACAAAAATTGAAATGCGTAATCGACTAATTAACACAAATTCACTAAGTAAGATTTTAACTAATTACCTGATGGCCCATATTGCAATTTACAAATTGTAGCCGTGGAGTTCGCAAGGCGAATCCACTTCGAATTAATTCTAACGATGACACCAGTTTCGAAATATTAATTCCCGAACTTTGCGGAGAAATGCATTGGCGTTCCAGTTAATTTTGTGCTTCAATGCATAAAGCGACGTTTTTTTAAGAACTTAACTGGAACGCCAATGCATTTCTCCGCAAAGTTCAGGAATTAATATCTGGAAACTGGTGTCATCCCGAGAATTCGTTCCAAGTGGATCCGCCTTGTGAACTCCACGGCTACAATTTGTAAATTGCAATATGGACCCTCAGGTAATTAGTTAAACACTTCATTAGTGAATTTCTGTTAATTATTCGATTATGCATTTCAATTTCTTGTGAAAGTAATGTCCGCCTCTTCGAGTAGACCAGCTCATGGACTAGAATTGTGCTATCTGCCACAGGTAACCTATAAGAATTTTTGAAAGTGTTCGCTGAAACACCCTGCATATTACGGCAGTGCAACAGAAACAGGGACAAGAAAGGAAAGGAAGAAAAAAAAAGTTCTGCGGTTTTACGTGCAAGAACCACAATATGATTACGAACCACACCGTAGTGGGGCGTGTTCTTCCTAATTCTTCGTCTTGTGGTTGGTCAATTTTGCTCTGTTCCCTTACTTTCGCACCATGACCGCAACTAGCCCAAGCCACAGCCCTATCGTAGTGGGGGACTCCCTGGATTGATCTTGGCTACCAGGGGTTCGTAAACGTGCTCCTATATTTAAGTACACGAGCCTTCTTGCTTTTCGTCCCCATCGAAATGTGGCGTATACGTGGCAGGGATCAAACCCGCCACCTCGAGCTCAGAAGCGCAACGTAGTAGCCACTAAGCTATAGCGCGGCGGGTAGTCAATATTTTAAGTAAAATGTAAAAAAAGTAAAGAAAATAATAAGACGATAAAATGAATAATAATAAGAAAGATTATATAAAATAAAGAAAAGCAATGGTTACGCGTTTTTATTGGTTTCATATACTTTGGTAGACTTATACAGGGTGTTTTCTTTAGTCCGCCTTTTTTTATTTATTTATTTTTTAGCTGCACCAAACTTTTTAAAATTGACTGTGACTGTTAGTGCAATTCTAACCCTTCATCTATGTTATTCGGTGAGGCTGCCACTAGTTCTACGATAAATCAAAATGATTAATTGAATAATTAACATACTTATTACGCTAATTCACTTTGTAGTTAATTACTTTAGGGTACATACTTCAATCTGCGAATTGCAGCTGATGAGTTCGCATGACAGATCCACTTGTAACGATTTATCAGGACTACACCAGTTTCGATATATTACTTTTCATAACGTCCGACGAAATGCACTGGCTTTCCAGTTACTTTTGCGCTTCAATGCATAAAAAAGGCCGTTTGCTTAAAAATAATAAGTAACTCGCCGTAACTTTGACGACGCATATCTCGAAACCTATGCCATCCTCAGAATTCGTTCGAAGTCGATATGCCTTGCAAACTCACTAGCTACAATTCGTAGATTGAAATATGTGCCGTAATAATGTCATTAGTTAGAAGTATAATAAGTGTAATTATGTTAATTATTCAGTTAAGCATTTTAATTTTTCGTAGAAGCAATGACCGTCTCATCAAGTCATTTAGTTAAAATTCTGCTTTTTGCCGTCGGCAAATTTTTAAAAATTTGGCGCAGCTAAAAGAAAACACCCTATATAATTTCACAATAGATATTTTTATTTGTACCGCATGCGGCACAGATAAAATTCCCGATTGTGAGTCATAACGCGAGATGTGTCTGCAGATACACCAACATCTCGCGTAATGATTCGAATTAGTTTATTTGCTGGGCTATGAGGTATAGGTTCAAAGATTAACCTGCACTACCAGAGCGATACGTGGCGACGAAAAGTCATGGATTGTTATCGATAATGTCTTTTTTGTTGCTTTCTTTATTTCTCCCTGTGGAATGTAATTTGACAAACATCTTGCGTAACAGAGCTCAGTGGACAATTAGCGCCCGCCTACTTTCTTTCCTTGTCCTCGTTTTATGTTGGCTAGTTGACAGTGATTCATTATATATGCTATATAATGAATCATTGTCAACTAGCCCGGCTTTCGGTGCTGTTGTAAGCAAAGTTCGTCCTCACTAGCGATACCGTACCCTCGAATTTGTGCATTAAGAATTATCTCAGTCATTGTCATATGGCCGAGTGGTTGTCGCCGCGATGATCTGTATGATTCAGCGTGTGTCAATGCCGTATAGCCAGATGTTGCGTGGTGCACGTTTTCAGTCTGTCCGTAAACGGTTTCTCTCTCTCTATGGAGCGCGGTCTTATATAGAACAATCAACTAGAACGCGCGTTACGACTTCTTCAAGTACCGACAGAGCGCTTCGGCTTGCTGCAGCATAAACTACTCAGTGCACTTGTCTCAATGACATGCTTGGCCGTATTGCGGGCATGCTAAGGGCGAAGGCTTTTTTCTGGGGCAACATATTCTGCGTAAAGAAATAGGCTGTATCTCTCAGACCTCGAGAAACTCGCTCCATGCTAGAAAGAATCGGCGAACTAACTGCTTACTGACATCAGGCATGAGGTATACCGGCAGTTGCTGCAACGATCGCGGCAACAATTCTCTTGCAGCTGACTGTTGGTCTCGCGGCAACCACCAGGCCCCATCACTTTTACTATGTTCTTCTTCTTTAAGTGTTCTCCCGTCGACGACGTCCGTTCTTCCGAGGAAGACGGAAGTGCGCGGCCGGAAGGCCTGGCATTCCCTTATGCAGAGCCCCATGCCAGTTGTTCCAAAGACAACTTTCGCCGCGCGCGCTCCGTGTACGCCATGACGTCTTCGGCGACGGCGGCGCCGTCGGCCACTTGGCGATGCCGCGGTCGGCGCCAAGTCGCCCCCCTCCCGGCGCGGCTGCTTTCCACGGTAGCCCGGCGGCGGCGCGCCGGCGGGGAAAGAGATTCGCGGCGGACCCCTTTTTGATTACAGGGAGCGCCACTTGACGCTTTTTGCCGCGATCCGCCCCCGTACGTCCGTCCGCGCGCCGTCAAGAATCGGCGCTCTCGGACGGGGCACCCGCGCTGCTGCTGCTGCTGCGATGGGCAGGCCCGCGTGATGAGAGGCCGCGAGTGCCGTTTGGGCCAAGCTCGATGCTCCTCGTTTTAACTTTGCTCCACCGTACGCTTCGGTTTGTTTTTTTGTTTGTTTGTTTCGTCCTCGGAGAGTTCGTCTGGTCCGTGTCCCTTTTGCGGCCCTTCTGCGTCGTCGCCTCTTCTCGAAGTGCGTGCGTGATTCTCTCTTATTGCTGTTCGCTGCCTCCTTCCTTTGGCCACGGGCTTTGTGCTCTCTCTCTATCTCCCTTTTATTTCTCTCTCTCTTTTTTTTTTATCCGTGGTGACTGTCTGCATTCGAGCGCCATTATTATTATTAAAGGGTCTTCGCATGCGAATTGCGCCGTTCCGTCGTTGGTGCTCCCGTCGACTTCGATATTCCGGCGTGCCCTTATTTAGAGAAGATGAGGGGACGCCTACCGGGCCACCGCGGGCCCGAGAAAGAAGCGGCGACGAACGCGGTTGCGCCGCATTGTCGGCTCCCGCCTACATCTTTCGTTGATAGCTCCCGAACTGTTGTCAACCGCGCGTCCGGACTTTCTGCTTGCTTGCGTTACAGCACCCTTCGGCTTCCCTCCTCCTCTTGCATTTCACACCTCGTCGCGAGGCAATGTCTCTCCGCCCCTCTCTCTCCCACGGCGCCCAAGTGCACGCGATCATTCCCAAAACGACTCTCTTGGTTTTATGCTGCTGCTTCCGCCTATATATACGAAAGGGTCACCGCCAAGTGTCCCGTCGAAAGGTGCTTAGGCCGCTCTTGGCCCCAAGTTCGTCTCTCGATACATTAAAGTGCTCTCGGTGGGGCCTTGGCGACATTTATATTTGCCGAGCGGCGGGCACAAGTTGTGACCAAGGAATGCGTACTCCCGCCGAGTGTTTCTTTTTCGTTTTCCATTTTCTAGGCGCCTTGAACCATTTCTGATGCCTTTTGCGTGCCGACGCGTCGCGCCTCGCGACCCAGGTGTTTCTCGCGTGCTCCCCCGCGTTTCTGTTTCTTTCTCTCCCTCGACTTGAGCGTGCCAGCGTACGCACTTCGCACGGCAGGGTGCTACCGTGCAGCGCTCAATGAATCGCGAAGGAATTCATTCTTACGCGGCCTCCCGTCCTGCCGGCTTCCTTTGACATTCCTCGCTGGCGATCATGGCGAATGTTTGTGGCGTAATGACCGCTCGGGGTCAACAGTGGACACAACGCGCGTCGCGGCTTCGCGTGCTCTTTCGGCAATCCTTTACGCGCTCTTCGTGCGCTTCGTCGGCTCCTTTAGCTCCCGCCGTCGCTGCTATAGTGATCTACTCGCGTCGTTTGAACGCGCGGAATTTTATTGCTTTCTTTTTTTCTGTTTTTAGCTCTCTGTTTTGGTCCATCCCGCCGGGCGCGCGCTCTGAAAGCCCATTTCGGGCAATGTGCACGCGATGCGGAATTTAGATTCTTCTACAGAAATGACACCGTGAGTCTCGCAAAGGCGCCGTTTCAAACTACTTTGAGCGACTGGAAATGCCGATACCCTGACAACAACGGTCGCATTCAGTTCATTGAGGGGGATCCAGCGTGAAGAAGCTCTAGGTGGGCTTTATAACGCCTCGATCACTTCGATGCTACAGTGTCCTCCTCATTTCTCCATTCAGTCGTCGCTTTCCTGATGCTAGATATTTTGGAATTGGAAGACGTGCAGGGACAACTCTGTGCCTTCTCCCTGGGGAGTCATCTCTCTGCCAACTAATTGCCAACTCGCCAACAACACTGCCAACTAATTGGCGTTGCATGGCGTCCCTGAAAAACTGTTTTTTGTCTTTGCCAGAAACGTGTCGAATATACCGAGACTAAATTAGTGGCAATAGTTATTACAACGAAGTTAGCATGCTCAAAAGCTCACAGTGCCTATCAATTCGTATCGAATACCAGAGGCGCCCCCGACTAATTCTGCTTAGCGCGCACGTGTGCACGTGTATGTGTGCGTTTGTGTGAGTGTGTTTGTGTCCATGTGCGTGTCTTTATGTGTGTGTGCTTCGATCACGTGCGTGATGGAAGTCATACCACTATGGCCATCGAACCGAAGAAATAGGCTTTACTACATATGGGCATCCGTGATTGTTTGTTTCTGCGCCTTTATTGCCTACGATGGTCGATATTAATGGCTATGCAAGTGCGCGCACTCCCTTGAACACGTCGCAGTAATAACATCCGCTTTGATACATGCAAGTTGAGCTCCTGTATCTGAAGTGCTTTATAGAGGCGCTCTGCATTATTGCCTTCTGTATACGAACCTTACGAGCAAAGACGCTCAAGCCATTTGAATACTGACTCGTCGACTGCGGCGCATAAGCAGCAAGCGGGCGAGTAGATGCTATATACTGACTCCAGCATTATAATTCGTGCCGTCGTTCAACGTTATATATCTCCGCTATTGTTGTCGTCGACTTGGGGATCAAGCATGCGCGCATAATAAATGAGCGTTGCCTTGGGCACTTAAGTGTAGGTACGCATCTGAAGGCGCGCTGCCGACTGGGATTCTGAAGATTTGTTCGGAAGTATTGCGCATGTTCTTGGGATGACAACAATCATTGTGAAAGTGCCTCAATTAAAGTGACATATTATTCCTAAAGGGATTGCTCAACATGCCGGAGTCGTGTATTCTGGCTTTATGTACGTTTACTCATTCCCAGACGTCATCACCACATTACATGTCGGGGGGTAATATATATATATATATATATATATATATATATATACTTACACACGTACACCCTTTGTCAAAAATATACGGGCTATACACACAGTCAGCCTGCTACCTGCAGGCTGACTGCAGGCTACTTAAGGGAGCTCCTGTGGTTTACCATAAGTTTTGACGCCCCGTGGAATGAAACGAACTCTCGTAATCACTATCCACAGGTCTGGAGTGTCATAAGCACCACGGGAACCGCACCACACACAGTTGAACAACATAGTGAAGATGCGGAGAAACCCGTACACTTTTGACAAACATTGCACAAATTCGTGTAGTAGCGGACTCTCACGTATTGAAGGGTGTAATTTAATAAATCTTGTCTCTTTCTCACTTCCGTATTCGCAATAACATAGAACGTGTCTTCGTCTGAAGGTACACCATAGGGTTGATTGGCGTATAGAGTGGAGAGTAACCTGCTTCCGGCTGGCTTGTCACGTAGTCTGTCAACCTCTCTTTACCTATAGTAGATGAGCTGAGCTCGTCAACAGGTTTTGCACAACCACTACCGTAGACGAACCTAGCTTGTCCGCGGTAAAAAAAAAGGGGGGGGGACCACTTTGTGCAACCAATAACAATCTAAGCACGTCCACGCGTCTAAGTTCAGTTTTTCAGTCGCAGATCGTGTTGCAAAAAATTAGAAATCTCAGCAGAAGCATTTTTAAAGCGGAGAACAAGAAAAATGACAGTGTTGTCGTCATCGGGTGGCGCATGTAGTGAACGCAACGAAAGCGCCGAAAGTGGGCAATCAGTAAAGTTTCTAATTACTTTGAAGAAGAAGGCAACTTCTTCAAATCGGTTCTTTTTTTAGATATCTCTGTGCCGTCATTAAATGTTCAGGTTTTATCTAGGAATCACAGTGGGGACATGCATACATGCCTTTTCTGGACGATTGACCAAGAACGGACATACACCCAGTAGCAGATACTGAGTGTCGAAATCAACGAACATAAGGTCAATCCAAGAATTCGTCAAATATAATTCACCATTCTATTAACAAATTGGTGTGCTTCAAAGATGTCAGTGAGCCGACCCTGTACGTGCAAGTTATATGTAGGAAGGCAACATAATGAATATTATTATCTGCATACTTGGGCAAAACACAAGGCTTGTATAAGCCGCCAAGCTGGTTGTTTCATATAAGCTTGAGATATATATCCATAAACGTATATATCCGTCGAGTCTAGGTAGCGACGGATACGTATTTTGCCCGTGATATCTGTGTGTGCGTGGTCTCGTATGCGTGATCATTTTTGTATCTACGCATCTCATAGCATCACTATATAATTATATAAAGTGCCCCTGTCACATCATCATTGTACATAACCGTTGTGTACAGTGTACATATTCAACATCATTTATATAATGTGACAATTAGTTTATGTGCAACTGTGCGTTTCTGTGGGTCTCTGCGGTTATATGCTAGTGAAGCCATGTGGACTCGGACATTTCCTTGAAAACGTGCCGTGTATGCAATGCTCAGTACTTTGTAGCAGTGATCGTCCTGGTGGAATTGTGCCGTCATTGTGACTCAAAATGTTCGTATCGTGTTTTGTTGAAATAAACTCTTTCGAAACACGTCTGGTCATGTTACTGCCACGAATTACTGCGCTCTGTTGATTTGATACGTTCTGTTAAGTCTATTAAGCTTCTCGTTCCGACCCAACAGCACTCGGCACCCAGGCGGCCATGCGAAACCCGGGAAAGTATAGGCAAAGGAAGCTTGGCTTTATTATAGGTACTGTGTTTTGAGGTGCCCTACCCCACTGACGCCTTCCTGCATGACTAATTGTAAGCAAAGGTGCAACACCGTAGAGGCTTGGGAGTCGGTCAGCGCAAAAAAAACGAAAGACAAGAAGGGAAAGACACACCGCTGGTGACCAGCGGTGTGTCTTTCCCTTCTTGTCTTTCGTTTTTTTTTTTTTTGCGCTGTTCCCCTGTCGAGTAATTAAAGGTGACAGTCGGGTGTCGCAACACTCACAGGGGACAGTAGTCATGTTCATTTTACTTCTTCTTTTCTACTTTATTGCTACTCGAAACACCAACTTCAAGAAGGGCAATGAAGCTAACTTTATCGCACGCTAAAATATTTTTATGTGTGTTAAACAAGTATACCGTTCTGAATGTGTTTCAGGCATTTATTCAGTGTATTGATTCCATCAAGCATTTTTTTTTGTTAATTGGTATTTTGGGAACATTAAAAAAGTAATTCTGGACGTAAAAAAATGTGGTTGATCCCTCTTATATAGGAATCGGTATAGAACACGAAAGTGAAACGTGTCTTCACAGAAGTAGTGTAATGTTTATTGCACATTGATATATAATGTCTATTGGTGTTTTGTGGCTAAAGCGCCCTTAGGCGTTGATGCACCCACGCTGACGCCTGGTGGCACGTCTCCTCCATCACGACTACCAACGTCGATGACCATGAGCAACCGTCGTGCATATGGAAGCTGCACTACGCTGCACACGCTAGCACAACGCGAAAGACGAAGCACGTAACTGACACACTAATACAACGCGCAAGACAAAGCACGTAACTGAATCGTCACCGAGTCAAATCAGCGCGTACAGCGCGTCGTAATTGCAGCCTCCGCGATCAACTTCAGAAACATTTTCAGAGCTAATTGCGGAGGCCACGCTCCGCTGTGCTGAGTACGGTGAACGCCACCTAGGTGGCGTTGGTAGTGCTTCTTGATGCCAGCGTCCCTTCGAATGCTGGCATCGAGGCGTCGTAGTGCTGAGACCACCGAAGCGTTCACTGTCGGTGCGCGTTAGTGTCATAATGCAGTACTTCTCTTTTATTGCGATAGCAATTATATGGACACTCAAAAGCAGATTTATGCCGTCGCCGTCGCCGTGAGGTTCCGTATGACGTCAATGGAGATGAAATCGTGACCGCGCGCCGCCGAACGCTGTATGTGCGAGTGAAAGGGCGCGAGGGACGCGCTCTTTCACGGGGAGTGAACGCACGGCGGAGAACAAACGCGCGTTCCGCGCCGTGCTTGCTTAAGGGCTGCAGAAGTAGGCGTCTCTTTCCTCCTTTACAATCACCATATATGTGGAGCAAACGCGCCTTCTTCCGATGCGCGAGAGGCCGTGGGGGAGGGAAGGAAGGGGGAGGGAAGGGAGGCGACGTTTAGCTGCGGCACCAAGTGCCTATTTATATCAGAGGCTCCGGCAACAGTCACCAACGCCGCACGCATTTTGAGCGAACGCGGGCAAAACGCCGACGGCGTCGACAACAGTTCTGCGCGTTGCCGGTGCTGCTGCATGTCCAAGTTTATACAGCTGATAAAGCTAATATCATTACTCCGTATAGCTCTCTACAAATTTGCTATCGCAATTGATGCTTCACCTTTCAGGTGAAACTGCGACAACTTTTTTCTGCTCGTAGGCGGCGGCACCGCCCCGAGCAAGAGCGCGGGTACACGGAGGAGTGTTAGATATATAAGGCGCGTCTGTGTAGCTCTCTGCCAATGCGTTTGTGGCGCAATGGGTTAAACGCTCGGCGATCTATCGTCGCGGACCGAGAGGTCGTGGGTTCGATTTCCAAATTTTGCATGTTTGTAGAACTTTTTCTTCTGGTTTCTTTCTTTGTATTATGTTCGTGTACATTGTAAGCTGACGTATTTCCGTGACGGAAATACGTCAGTGAAGTCTTGTTGGACCCCGGCATAAAACACTTTCGTGTTAAAAGGTCAAGGTCAGTAGTGGAGTCTTTGCAGCTGAGCGCAGAGCGAAAAACTCACATCCTACATCATACCTACATGCACGATATAGTATGTGCGGCCTGAATTCTTATTTTTTTTTCTTTGACACAAACACATTTATGATATAGACATGGTCTGTCAAACTAACAGTGGAGGGTGCTTAGGTTAGGTCCCTGCTTATATACCTCTATTACTAATTTTCTATGCATAAAGCCGCTGACTGTTGCCATCAAAACATCGTCGCTCTCATAAACGAGTACGTAAGTACTTCGGTTATGCTGGTTATCGCTTGCAGAATGATGAGAATTACGGAAGCAGGCTTCGCCCCACGGTGCACCGTACTAAGGAGAAGACAGATTACACGAACGCCTCACAAGTACAGAGAGCTATACGAACGCATTCGAAACCTTGTCGCGGTTCGCACATGCAGGTAGAGTATCCGTGCGCACCGAATACAGCCGTACCACCAAGTTCATATAGTCACAGCGCCCGACGTTTCGATAGTCGTATCGCTTCTGACCACCTCCTGCGTCGTTTTGCCCTTCAGTTACACTC
This sequence comes from Dermacentor silvarum, assembly GCF_013339745.2. NCBI lineage: Eukaryota > Metazoa > Arthropoda > Arachnida > Ixodida > Ixodidae > Dermacentor > Dermacentor silvarum. Next base: position 267,507,711 of record NC_051154.1, on the reverse strand, counting down.
ACTTTCGTGCTATATTTAATCTATGCATTAAATTGCCATTTCATTTCTCGTTCACAATATCAACGCGAAATTCGGAATGCGCTTTTTTTAACGTCAGTAGCTTTGTGAAATCGCTCAAAAGACCCCAGACTTTCTTTCTTTCTTTCTTTCTTTCTTTCTTTCTTTCTTTCTTTCTTTCTTTCTTTCTTTCTTTCTTTCTTTCTTTCTTTCTTTCTTTCTTTCTTTCTTTCTTTCTTTCTTTTTCATGAGGAAAATTGCGCCTGGCCCAAGACTTCTTGTGTTAGAATCACCGAGGAAAACAAAACATCTCTAATGTTGCCTGTCGACCGCACAAGGAGGACGGACAATTTTGGCTGTATGAAAGCCCCTGATTTATTACTACGAACATTAGAACCATATTAACGCAAGAAAGTCTGTGAGCACGTCAACGCACGTGGCAAAATTATTTTATTTTCCTATTGAGAAATATGCACTCTCGTCCTTACAGTGATGCATAAAGAGCACAATAATGTTTGCAACGACAAGCTGTAGTGGCGTAACGAGTAACTGTTTTCCTTAAACCAAGTTCTTTGTTGATAAGTAGCGCATGCATGATTATTGCACGAATGCGTATGGGCGTTCGTCCAACCCAGGAAGCCCGACGAAACACGTTGGCCTGAATTAGGAGAAGTGCGAGAAAGCGTGGATATTGGAAAGCACCAACGAAACGCTGGTAACGTGAGGCCGACCGCGTCTAGTAGGCCTCGGAGTTGCCGGTGCCGCGCAATAGCCCGCACGCATAGCCCTTCACCGCAGCTTTTCTGACGTGCATTATAGTGTTACGGGTAGCAGATATCGTACCACAACTGCGCTATCACAGTAGCAGGATGCTAAGAAGTTTTAACAAACGCAGACAAGTATACTCAAGTCCATGCTGCTTGTATTTAAGCGGCACATCACGTCGTGAACGAAGGGAGAACACGATATTTTGCATAGTTAACCATGTTAAAAAATTCTGAGCCCTTCCACTGTGAAGATGGAAGCCAGCGAAGCTGTGACTATGGTGGGTCTGCTGTAGTGAACTTTTGCCCCACGATCAGAATGGGCGTATCGTCGTTGGACATCACCCAGCCGAACATGTCTATCATAAACGTTCCGGTTGAGAAACTCGCGTTGAAACTTGGCCGTCGCACCGCAGAAGTTGGCGCTAGCGTTGCCGAGTCGTGCAGCACCGTTATCGGGTTCCTGGAAGGCAAGACGACGCTGACGTTTGGCCTCAACATCGCGCTCCCGCAACTCGGGGTCGGCGGCTCTTCACTGACGTTTGGCCTCAACATCGCGCTCCCTCAACTCGGGGTCCGCGGCTCTTCACTGACGTTTCGCCTGGGCTTCGGAAGCCCTCACGCTAGAATCGGCACGTCGACTGACGAGACCTTTCCTTAGCGCGTTCGCGGCGGCGTTGCTCAAACGCGTTGGGACACGTCGTCAGTTACTCATGAATGGCTCATACCGCCAAAGCAATGGCTCATACCCCTGTAAACGCGGCCTCCCCTTTACGACGACAGAAAAGAAGTGAAATTCTACGCTGAAATGATTAGCGGCAACGCAGCCAGCTGTGGAAGCAGACGACGACGACGAACGCAGGGAGCAGTGGCACGAGCGCACATTTCACTCTCTTCCAGCTCACGTTCTCCCAGCTCGGCGATTCTGCGCACGACAACGAAACCAAGGGCGCTATAACGTAAAATGATTCCAAACTGTTTTGATTCCAAACTCCTGGCGTCAAATTTACGTAACCACCGACGCAAGCATCGGGCGGTGACCCACAGTGTTGTCTGAACAACCCAATCAAACACTCTCCTCGTTTATAGGAGGTCACCTTTGTTCGCTTTCAAAACCAATAACATTGTCTACACTCGCCTCTAGCGGAGAGGGTAGTGGAGAGAGAGGGAGAGCACGCTCTATGGGGCCGAGCCAGCACAGTGAAAATAGATAACCGCATGAAGAGGGTGGTGCCGGCTTCTTCGATTGGTCCGCTTCGCCTTACTTAGCTTGCGGTGGCTGGTCGAAAATCGCGGCGGCGTGCAACGGAAGGATAAGAATGCCGCTAAAACGGATCCTCAGCAAGGAAGAGTTGGCAGAGCGATGTCGTATGCATGCCGGGAGGGCTCGATAACGTTTTACTGCCACGCAAAAACGTTTATCATGCGCAAATAAATACATGCTCGCCGGTACGTGCGAGTAGCGATGGCCTGAGCGATCGGCGGGCAGCCATCTTCTATTCCGCTCAGACCTAATGGATAAACAGTCCTTCATAGAACAGGTCAAGCGGGCGGCCGAGGCCAGTGGGGCCCTGGACTAAAGGGGCTCCGATCATTCCACCAAAATACTTTTGATCAATAAACGTTTTCTTCTTCTTCTTCTTCTTTCGGAACGGGGCAGTCTGTGGCTATTCAGAATAAATTGCAGTTTTGTTCGGCATATTAATGCTTTTTTCGCGTACACGTCACTTTGACGTGGTGAGTTTTCGCAGTTTTGTGAGGTCGCGTGACAGACAGGCGAAGTGAGCGTAGCCAGAAAACGTTGGACCAATAGGAGAGGGCTATAATGGGGAAAAGGCCTCGAATCAGGAATGATTATTTTTCTTTTGTGCCGTTTAATCATGAATAATCAGTGTGTACACGATATATATCAGATGGGGAGCTATCGAGGTTTTTGTGACGTCGCGTGACAGACAGGCTAAGTTGGGAGTGGCCCGAAAATGTTTTGACCAATCGTGGAGGCTGATTGCAGAAATTGTAAACAAAACAGTTTGGAATCATTTTACGTTATAGCGCCCCAACCTAGCGAGCCTTTAGCAGCTCCGCTGTAAAATGGCGGTGTATATGTACTGGAATATGCAGGTTGTGACCCCGTGCACGCGGAGAAGTACGAGCATGCGATAATGTATACGTACTGTTTTGGGGTACGCCGGTCTCCGGCGCGCGGCGTTCCATGGCCAGTGCCCCAGTTTAATGGTTCATGCACTGCAAGTATACAGTAATAGAAAGAATAAAGGTCATGCACAAACTGCTCTGGGAGTTGTCTAAGTATGCGTAAGCATTGTGCCACTTGCTCATCTCCACGCAGCCCTGTGTCATTATCAATGTTATGAAGCTTGATCCGACCAGTATATATAAACCGTTATCAACCCTTATCGGTCGTTATCAACCTTATTAGTTTGTACCGCCGGTAGAAAACATTCATATGGTTCAGATATACAGGGTGTTTAATTTTAGCTGCACCAAATTTTTAAAATTGCCTGTGGCAGATGGCACAATTATAATTCTTGATCTTAATTAGTCGATGAGGCGGCCATTAATGCCGCGAGAAATCAAGACGACTAATTGAATTATTAATATAATTATGCTAATTGACTTCTTAATTTATTATTTTACGGCACATCTTTCAATCTGCGAATTATATAGCCGCTGTGTTTGCAAGGCGTATCCACTTGGAATGAATTCTCAGGACTGAACCAGTTTCGAGATATTAATTTTCGTAGTGCCTGACGAAATGCATGGGCGTTCCAGTTAACTTCGTGCTTTAATGCATAAAACAGCGTTTTCCTAAAAAAGTTAACTGCAACGCCCATGCATTTCGCCGGACACTTTGAAAATTGATATCCCGAAACTGGTTCAGCCCTGCGAATTCGTTCCAAGTGGATACGCCTTGCGAACTCAGCGGCTATAATTTGTAAATTGAAAGATTTGCCGTACAATAATTAATTAGAAAGTTAATTACCGTACTTATGTTTATTATTCAATTAGGTGTTTTGATTTCTCGTGGAAGTAATGGCCGCCTCATCCAGTAGTTTAAATCAAGGGTTATAATTGATTATCTGCCAGAGGCAATTTAAGAAAATTTGGTGCAGCTAAAATGAAACACCCTGTATTTACCTCCTGCAAGTGTGGGGGTTTAGCCCAGTGGGCAAGACAATCGGCTTCTGAGCGTGTGGTCGTATAGGTTCCGGAGCTCACCACAAAGTTTTTGCTTTTGAATTCATTTTGTTTTATAGATTTTCTTTATTGCAAATCGTCTCACGTAACGGACAGGTTTCCTCGTTGGGTAGGCTAGAAATGCTTACGCATTTAATAATGGGAGTGCAGTATATACTATGTATACTTATCTGGCGTATAGACGTAATAGTTCAGCGGAAAACCGCTAGGTGGTGAGAAGTAATTAAAGGGAAAGTGAGACATCCACCCAAATGCAGCAACTGCTACAAAGGTAAACCCATACGGGTTCCTCGCAAGAAAGCCTCGCAGTTGAAGAAAATTCGTCCTGTTCCGGGACGGAAGAAAAATTCGTCCCGGACCAGGACGAATTTTTCTTCAACTGCGAGGCTTTTTTGCGAGGAACCCGTATGGGTTTCCTTTGTAGCAATTGCTGCATTTGGGTGGATGTCTCATTTTCCCTTTAATTATCTGGCGTATACGAACCAAAAAGCGCCGAATTCACAAAGCTTTCGTCCGTAAGCGTTAATTGTCAAATAGCGCCGGCCGCCTTCGCTAATAATAAGGTAGCGGCTGTTATATAGCTGGTATTTGTTCTGATCCCGACTGATCAAGAGTAATGAACATGGGCCGAATTCTTAAAGATTTTTGACCCTAACTGCTGTTTGTCATTTGCCGCTGCTTTCGGTAACAAAATATCCAACATGACAATTGGCTAGCATACGTTGATCGAATACGAACAGTTCTAACATAATAACTTTTTTTCTTTTGGGGGGGGGGGGGGGGGCAGGTCCTGCTTCATGAATACAGGGTTAGATGAGGTAGCCACCACGCTACACGCACACAATACATAAAACATGTGTTCATATTCTATATATACTTACATCGTAGATGTATATATTCCCTTTCCTTTATCCCTCACCATCTCACCTGGAGTAGCATACCAAGCCTGTCGCCTGGCTAACCTCTCCAGATATCATTAAACTTTCTTTCTCTCTCTCTTTTATTTTTGTGAGCCAACGTTTAGTGTATTATACCTAAATCAGTTAATACGCGCAGAAAATGCTCGAAAGTGTGGCCTTTATTAGAATTAATCTTTCTATGCCTCCTCGAACTTGGTATGCGACATTAATATGAAAGAGATCACTTGGCTTGATTAAATCACCACCAATTTTGTCGTCATCTTCCAAATAAAAAAATCACAAAGAAGCAAAGTTTGCTTATAAAGAGCCACGGTAGAAAGTATATCAACGATCGACTGAGGTCTGAACTCGGAGTTCTCCAGGAATCGTGGCTTGAACGCCGATTAATTGTTCGACAAAGGCGCACCCTAGGTGATCACAGATATAAAAAAAGCGGAAAGAATCCTTTTCGAACAGAAAATGCTACTGTAATTGCGAAACAAGGTGTTCATTAGTAGGCTAACACACGCACGCACGCACGTACGCAACTTATAGCTGCTTTTTAGTGTCCCTATAAAGCACAAGAAGAAAGCATGATTCGGCCAACCTGGCAGAGGTCAACCAAGTCAGTGTCATAAGTTATCCCCGGCCCATCAAGAAAAAAAAGATGCTACAGCGAGGTCCACGAATGACCCACAATTGACGTGAAAGGCACGTTTACGACACTATACAGCATATACGAAACTGGAGAAGCAGGCTTGAAGGCTGGTAACAGCTCGCTTCCAGCTGCCGTCCCTTTCAGTTAGGAGGGAAAATGACGCGAGGGAAACTGAGGCGTGGCATTGGAATACGGTGCGTAAAACTTGAAATGATTACGACGCCACTCACTTTAACATGGACAATTTTCCCTTAAGCAACGAATATATGCCATGCCCTCTGCTTTAACTGAGGATGAAGAAAAATATTCAATAGGTGATTTTTTTTTTTCGGTGACATATCATTAGCAACGGCGGACGTCAGGAAATACGTCTGCCGGACAAATGAAAACCTGGGGCAGAATTCACAAAGAATTCAGTAAGTGCTGTTTGGCCATTGGACGCATAATAAGATATCCAACATCAGGATTGGCTGGAATTTCCTCTTACGAACAATTTTAGCGCTAGAGTTTTTGTGAGTGCGGGCCCAGGTCAGTTAGCGCGATCTATAGATGGCTTGCACTGACGTCATTGTAGCCGCCATATTGGTGCGCCGACATGATGATAAGCTGGGTCCCTAACGTCACGTGAAAGCTTTCAATAAGATGGTTTGGACTGAAGTGCTCGTAGTCACCATGTTGGTGCCCCAAAACGGCGATAAGGTGGGTGCGTGACGTCACGTGAAAGCTATCAATACAAGTATGTTGAGGGCTGTGTATACGTAATACTATACACACGGAATAAAACACGTCAATTTATGACTTACTAATGCGCATACTTTCATTTACTTCGCCTCCAGCTTGTGTGACATAGGCTTAATTTAGGCTCGCACACTTAGATCATAGTCCGACTCACCTTTAGTGACTAGGGCCAATATTCACAAAATATCTCTTAAGCTTGCATTGTTCGTAAAAGGAAATTCCCCCCAATTCCACCCAGTTACAAATGAAAAGCTTTGTGAAATATTCACAAAGCTGCTCGTTCGTAAGTTTTCTTGGTCATTGGCCAGTCGGCGTAATTTAATTACCTTGTGCGCCGTAAAGCGACCATAATTACTGCCTCGTTAGGTATAGCTGCAGTTAGGGCTCACACGTCATCGATATAATTCGTCCTACACGTTTGCGCCCGTAATGAGGCAAAAGAAGAAAAATCTCAGTGGCGCAGTTATTCGAAGCCTGACATTCCAGAAGGTGGGTTCCTAGGTTCAAAATTCGGGCAATACTCAGTAGCCCCCCCCCCTCCCCCTTCGATATCGACATTGCGTTCATCTTACGTTTTATCATTGACATGGTGGTTAATGATGCTCATTACAGGCAAGCTATTATTGCAGGACATTCGAAATGCTGCTGGAAATTCCCTACATACAACAGCTATCACCACACCACGTGTCATACCAACGTATTTTGCTGTACGTATTGGGAATAGATAATACCCATACTGGTGCTTGTCTCAGGGTTGCTGGTAAATGAACTTGGGTTGAACACTAATTGACTTCGGTTCCGCGATCGCAGCCGGCTCTCTAACAAGATTAGGTATGAATACAATTAGACAACGTTGGTGAAATAACTGAGCGATAAACATATCCCGGGCACAGTTGGCCACAGCTGCAAATAGAGCGTGCTGAAAAATATTCAATTCACAGTTATAAAGAATTTTCTTTTCTTTTCTTGCTCGCTTTTTTTTTTTTTTTCACACGACGGCTCGGTCACTCAGGTTGACAATAATTTCTGCTTGGAACGTAAGACAAGATGCTCAAGAATAAAGATGAGGAAGAGAGAGGTCCAAAGCAACAGGAGACGCGCTGAGTCAATCAGAGAGACGGTACAGTCCGTCTCATGGCGGCACAAGCAGGCATTTTCAAAGAGGCAGACGACGCCCGCAGAACCGGAAGGCGACTGGCGTCGTCCACTCGCCTCCCTAACGGCTTCTTTGTAAGCGCTGAAAGACAGCGCGTCGGGGCGGCAAGCGCAAGTTTCAACACTTTGCGCGTTCTCAGCTGCTGGAGCAAGCTGTATATCGCCTATAACGCACGACAGAAAAAAAAAGAAAAAAAAAGAAAAGAAAGGAAGAAGCTTTTGTTTAGACCCCATTCTTGTCCTTCTCGCTGGCTTCCAAGCTTGTATTCTCGGTCTCGCTCCCTTCTTTTCATTTCTTTTTTCCCGTATCACCGCTATTAGGAGCAGAGGTGCAGAAGCTTCAACGGAAGTCCTAAAACGAAACACAAGAATAACAAGCTCGCGGTACGGTTACTAATCGCCGCAGCGAAGCGCTGCAAGCGTACTTCATTTCTGGTTGTAACTCCACACTGTGTCCCTTCTTCCCCCTGTGGCTGTCGCAATTGTTTCCCCCGAAAACCGCCGTTTTCTTCTTCTCCGTTACCCCCCCCCCCCCCCCCCCCCCCTCCTCTGCTTTCTTCCTCGGCCTTCGCGTCGTCATTTGAAAGCCCAACCTCCGTAGCTGTGAGTGTTACGTTTTAAAACGAAAGATAGGGAGAGAAAAAAAAAAGAAACAACAATCTCGAGCACACAGGCATACACCCAGGACGAGACAAGGGAGGTCTTCCGCGTGCCCCTTTCTGTCGAAGTACCACCTCCCGTAAATTGGCGTCTCGAGGGCCACTGATTCACGTGTAGGGAGGGGGACGGAACGGCTATACGGACCACCCGAAAGACGCCGCCGCCATTGCTCGGAACCTAGGGGAGCAATTGAGGAGCGGCTTTAGCGTGCGCTTAAACAACGAGCTCGTTCGTGCATATATACACGTGTGCGCATATGCCACGCAGTCAAGAAACGAGAACCACCACGTACTCCACTGACTCGGAACTGAATGAGCGTAAGTGCGAGCCGACGTATACTATAATACGGCGCGAAGAAAGCAAAGAAAGTCGCTGCCGCCGCCGGTTTCTGCTGTCAGTCTTTCTCGGTGGAAAAAAAGGAGGGCCTCCCGTGCCGCTAGCCTGACCCGTAATGCCCGGCCTCGTCAGAACGCTGGTGGTGCGGGCGACCGTGTTGTTTCGCTCACGGCCCTGCAGCGGGTTTCGCCTGTTAACTACACACACACACGCGCGCGAACCTTCCGGAGAGAGAGGCCGCGAATTGAGAGAGCTTTGTCTGGCGCCGGTCGGCGCGAGCTCGCGCGCGAGTCCCGGCCGTTTAGTGGGAGGAACCTCGCGCATCCTTTGGTGGTTTCCGGTGTTGCTCGGGGGGGCACCGTTCTTTCTGGTCAGAGGTGGCCGCCGCTGTAGCAACCACCGGCGCCGCCGCCCTTCCGGTGTCGCGGGGTCAAGCGAAGTTTGGGCCGCGTTCTTACGCGCGGACGTCGTCGTCTCCGACTCTTTCTTTCTCCTCGTGACGACAGCTGCGATTGTAAAGCGCACCGTTCTCGTGTTATACCTGTAGACGTGTGACGCGGCTCCTGGCTCCGTTTTTTTTTTTTTTAAATTTAAGGTGGTGCGTTCTAACGGTCACCCGCCGCGGTGGTACAGTTGTTATGCGTTGTGCTGCTGAGGTCGTGGGTTCGATTCGCGGAAGCCGTATGCCGATGGGGGTGGAATGCTCGTCTACCGCGCTTTGGGCGTCCCTCACGGTAACCCACTGCGCCAGTTTCGGGACGTTAAACCACTACATTCTGATTCAACGTATTAGAATGGTTTTGCACCTTATGCCCATGAATGCCTAATGCCTGATTCACGCTGACTTTGTCGCACATTGAGCTTGCGGTTATTCATCGCTCTTCCCGTCGGCGAGGTCGACAGTTTATTCGTTCTTAATAATATAATATGTAGTTTTACTCGTTAGGCGAGTATAGTAACATCTAAGGCGAATGCATTCCTGGTGATTTTGCTTCCGCAATGTTGGGTGCAAGTCCTTTTTTTAAAAAGGACTTTTTTTCTTGCCCTGCAACTTTCAGGTATCTCCTTATTCTTTCGAGAGCAAAAATGAAGAACAAGATTGATGCATCTTTCCCGCATAGCACGGCAAAATTAGTTGCACCATTCACGCTGCACTCATCGGTATTTTATTGAAGTATACCAACACACGTGTCATCTCGCATTCACCGGCACTCGAGCCCGTTTATGGTTGTGGAATCAGGGTCGGTGGGAGCGCGACGATGAATAGGTGGGCTGATATCCCAGGCAGTGCCCATATATATATATATATATATATATATATATATATATATATATCTTCCTCATCCAGTAAGGCGAACTCTGGGTAACCAGGGCCTTCGGTTGTCGTTGCACGGAAATGGAAATACGAATACAGAACCTCGTTCAATGGCCTTTTCGACTGGCTGTCTGCCTACACGCGTAGGAGTAATACGTCTAGCTCCTGCTGAGAAAATCCCATGAGTGCTTATTACATAATATTTTTTTTAAATTTCTGCATCTATAAAGCTAAATTTAGTCTCTACAGCAATCAAAAATTTATAAATTATATTTCATTGTTTGCTCTTCGTTCAGATATGGTGTCAATAATGTTTCGAGAATTGAACAATACTTGTCTAGAAAAAAATTATCAACATTGGTCGAACAAGGAATGTTGCTGGAGACAACGTTTCGACGTGATCGCCAAGACTTGTCTTTTCCTATCGATTATTGTTGACCGTTGTGGATCCCTTCAAGACTCCAGCTTCCTGTGATCTTCTGTCTTGTCTAGATGTATAGAAATGGTCACTCGTCCAATCTATACTGAAGCATACAAAAAAAAAATATTGTGCGCTTTTACTAAACGATACATTACCCGAGTTCCTGAGTAACGCCCGCTCCAGGAATTATGTCGTAACCGTGACAAATTGCTGTGCACCTTTACCAGAAGTTACGATATAGAAAGGTGACGACGTTTCCTTTATTTTTGAAGTGCACAAAAAAAGAAAAAAAAGAGAAAAGAAAACTAAAATGTGCACCTTCAATAGTGATTGCGAGACTAAGAGTGTATAGTTACTACGTACGCAAAACAATACAAACTGAGCGATTTATTTATTCATATCTATACAAAACAATTACTTGTCCTTTTTAAAACAATATGTATGATTGTTAAGCCACTGGCATAAAATGTGAAAATACTCCCCAAATGTTGGCATTGAGGCGCGGACTCTCAAGGCAGCCTTGTGATTTATGCCGCCACGATTTTGGTTTGGAATATATAATTGCCTGTGGTATCGCGCCTGACCTTCACGGCCCTACATATGGGCGCCTATAGCGTTAATCTATTATTTTTGCAACGACACTTTTCTCTCTCCCACTCTCCTAACTAACAAGTAAGTGTCACCGACAAAAAGCCACTTCTAGCCCTTTCTGGTTTATGGCTTACCGCGCAGTTTCCTAATATGTCTTGCAGTAATCGCGCATGCCCAGTATCATCATTTGTAATCTCATGCCTATCGAGTACTCGAGTACCGAGAAGTAAAGAGAGAAAGAGAGTATGAAGTTGGACAAGTATTCAGCGTCGTCGAGCGTGCCGTACACACCTCGACACAAAATTCTTCATTGTACTCTCAAAAAGCGGCGGCGACCGCACGTGTATATTAAAGACCTGCACGGTTATTAATAACACAAAGGCTCTTCGTAAACGAGTCCCTGGAAGCGGGGGCGGCCAAAGACACTCGAAATCGACGAACCAGCGAAAAAAAGAACAACGCACAGATAAAACAAAGGAAAGACCGAGACGGCGCCAAACGACTCGCGCCATATAGCCCCAAGCCGAATCGGGACGCGCGTACCGTGCAATTTGCGGCTCTCCGCGCATACGGCCACGCTGCGAATTCCCGCAGCGGGCGGATAATGGCTTCCAATGTGCTGCTACTCACTCCTCATCCACGAATTGCAGCGGCGGCTCTCTCCTCTGTTTGCCTTGCTCCCTCCCCTCCACCGCAAAGGGCCACAAGCTCCCCCCTTCCCACCCAGCCCGCGCCACACGCCTTCACCTTCTCGCTTTTTCACGTCGGCGCCTTTCTTCTCTTCACCTCTGGATAGAGCAAACAACGTTTAGCAATGGTGGCACGTTTGCCGCCTGTTGCCGCTTGCCGTATAATACCTCAGCAGGAACGCTCCTGGTCGTTCTCCGCTCGAGCGCGGCCCTCGCGGACTATACGTGGTGTTACGCCGACTGTGGTGGCAGCCAAGTGACCGCGCGCATATGTTGACGCGCTGGAGATTTGTTTGTCACGATCGGTGCACCATATGGAACTGGCCGCCGGGAGTCGAGTGCTTGCGCATAGGTGACCTAACAGGCTAACGCGCGCGCAGGGAGATCAAAGAAGCACAAGTCGATTATGTGTGTACGCCCTCGATTATATTTCACCGCGCTCGTTCCTTCTATAGTGCGAGTTGTGCTTTTGGCGGGTTATAACGTGGCCGAAGGGCATTAAAAAAAAAAAAAGAAGGGAAAGAAAGAAAGAACGAAAGTCGCGCCACTCGGGGTCGAATTTTCGAAATCTGCTGAGCACTTTTGCGAGCTTTTATCCGAATGTCGGTTTAAAATTCTAATCTCTCATCCGATGCAATGGACAGAGCGCCTTCCTCGCTGAATCAGTTTCCGTTACACTTCGCAGTTAGCGTACTGGTTTGCAGCATTTATTTTGAATTTCTTTTTGTTTACTTCCCTTGCTATGTGAAAAACGACTGCTACAGAAGTTAACGCACTTAAAAAGGCAAAAACAATAACAAAAACCATAACTATACCACCTCGGGGTGCTTTAAGAAGTGTCAGTTGTCTGTAAAAGAATGTATGTGCATGACACTGGTAGCTATAGTACACAGATGAGTGCGGAACTAGAATATAGCGTCGGCAGTGCCCAGTTCTCACGCAGTGATCTCATACCAAGCAGATGTTGCACTTAAGGTGAAACATCTTCATATGTAGTTCTGGCACGGGGTGCAATTATCTTCCATAGTTTAACGTATGTTTTAGTGCGGCTGAATGCACTGTGACACCACCGGTAAAAGGAATCATCCCGGCGTGTACACATCGAACGGAAGCAATTATGAGCTTACTCATATACCGTGTCAGCGTTTATATAATTTGCCGCTGGTTGTCTGGGAAACGCATGCTTTCAAGAAACTGTTGAACGATGATTATGAAAAGCGATCAGCAAGTTCATACTAAACCTTTGACAGGGTGTACAACGTCCTACTGCGCTTACAAAATGTACTGCACGTTTTTCTGCAAATTTACTGCAAGCTTTTCTTTTGCTGAATGTGCTTAGCCTGCTCTCTTATGAGCGGTAGTATGTGTGACCTTTAAAACGAAGTGACTTGTACAACGAAGGACCTCGGTGGTCCTGAGATCTTCGTTATAAAGGCGTTTGACTGTAAAGGGAACTGCACCAAGAGGTGGTGATCTCACTAGCTACATCAAAACACTGATATTGTGTAATATTTGTTTCAGCTTTTTAATTCGTTCAGCGATTCTTAGTGCCTTCCAAAATTGCCATGTGTGGACCATGAAAGCACCAGCCTAAATAAATCTAGATAAATTGTGAGTGAAGCCTAGCAAAAAACTTCATATGGAGTCCGTCTTTAAAGGGACACTAAAGGCGAATACTAAGTCAAGCTAAAGTGATGCATTAGTGCTCGAGTATCTCTAAGCCGCCAATATCATCGCGAACAGAGCCTTATATATAGTAATTGAGAAATTGAGGTATATCCAGGACACGATTAGAGGCTTCCCCGGGACATTCAAGTACTTGCCCGATGGCGAAGGCACACATCATTTAAATTCTGTCACTAGTATTCAACCACTCATTATAAAAACATCATTATATTGTATTATAAGAAGAAAGAAAATGCTACTTGACCTGTTCTGTTTCATTTTCAGAAAAAAAAAAAAAAAGAACTCGTTGACATTAACAACGACGCGGCCGGTCGAAAGGTTTCGTTTTCGCTCGACTCTGCACGCCCGCGCTTTCGCTTTTCAGTAGTTACGTTATCGCGTAGTGCTGCGCTGGTTTTGCTGGCTCGCGAAACTCGCACAAACTGCAAGTAGCGGGGAATTCCACGCTATGAGATGTCGCGGGATGCCCGAACGGCCCACGACACTGGACCGAAAGCAGCTGCAGCGGATGCTGCGGCGCGCCGTACCGCCGTCTGTCGGGCGCCGTTTTACTCGCCGACGGCAGCAGAGGGCGGTGATGGCGTATGCAACGTCACCACTCACTGGCTGGCGTGGTGGGAGATTTGAATTACCAAACAGGTATTCGGACCCTTCAGATGCAATTTTCTCGTAAACTAAGCATTTTCTTTGTACGAAACAAGCGTTGCGAGGTTTCTGTAATGATATTTAAACCGTGTCCCTTTAATAGACCGAGAGCAGAAACTATGTTAATTAAGTTTGGAGAGGCCTTAAGATCAAACGAACGCTACTCACGACCACTTTTGCGCCCACAGCTGTTAAAAATAAAACGAAACTATAGGATGGCGAGCTTATTTTCTCGCCAAGAGGTGAAAGAAAGTGCTGTGTATCTGTTAAAAGACGCTGCACAGATTTGTCCATCTCTCAGCTAACGTGCACTTCCGCACTTCATGAAATCACGTTTTAGTTGTGTTCTGCAACCCGATACAAACGTCCACAAAGAAACGAGTCAGGGCGTCTGCCTCAGCTTTCGAAGGCCGCTTTTTCCTCATTGTTCCTACAGCGCAATAGACGAAGACAAAGCAAATACAAAGACGGCTGGACTGCACGCTGCTCTTTGTTGAATTTCAGTGAATATAAGAACATTGCTAGAACTGTCCTACTCGTCGTTTTTTATCCGTAAAAGATTGAATCCTAAGTTTAGCGAGCAATAGATGTCCTCTTGCAGCACAGAGGAACAAACTTTGCAGATATTGTACACCATTTGACATCAAACATAATCAATATGCAATTATGGTTGGCATAAATGTTTGTACTGTAACGAGAACATTAACGCAAATGTTACGCGATTTACTTCAACGCAAGTCCTTATAATGGCAAAATTCTGTCTTTATTTTTTCCGGTTTTTATGCCGAGAGGAAATAGACAACAAATAAAAATTCCCCCATAGTTCGCAGGTTTTCTTTGTTTTTGTTTCTTTCTCGTTCTCGCATCTCTAGTAGGGATAAAGGTTTCGCACTCGGGCAACTGAATAATTCCAGCGTATATTTGAGGGAAGTGTATACACACAATCGTTCGCAAACGCATGCGTGTCAATGACGTCAGAGCCTATATACAACTAGCCTTCGTTGTTAGACAACTATGAAAAGCAGAGTTTCCGTATACGCTTAACATATCTTCGTGCAGGACTCGGCGGCTAGGGAAACGTATAGGTACTTCTTGGATCCAACGGGAGCGGTTTCGGAAAGTGAACCCGCAATACAAGAAAACTATACTTTGTAATCCAACTATACTGTGAGTCGACTATACGAGTCAGTGGAGCCCAATGAAAGCTGAGACAAATCATCTGTTCAATAAATGATTGAGTAAAAAGGAATCTGCTCGGAGCACATCAACAAGAACCTATATAACTAGGTCGCAGTGCCCAGCTGCAGTCAGTAATTAAGCCATTCGCACTAACTAATGAACCGCCAATCAATAGTGTGCACAGGTGTGTGGCCTTCGCATGTATACGCCAGCGTGACTACACGAGGTTCGCAGAAGAACCGTATCCAAGTCTACACTGTTTATTTACATTAATTCCAATTCGACAGGATGTGAAACAGGTACGAATTATTCTGTGCTTGAATTTAACGATGTGTTCAAAATTTGTAGAGAAATAATTTTTCATTTACCTGAATATGTTATGGTGGTGGTCAGTATACTTGCGATCAGCGGCTGGGAACGCGCAAACGATGTGAGGCGCCGATACATGTATCGATAGTCGCATTGCTTGGCCAGCATTTTCTTTGCACTCAAAGAACCGTTCCGTCAGTATTTATTCCAGCTTCCACTTCACCATTAACCCTGCAATCAATCTGTCACAATGCTAAAAACACTGTTGACGGCTCAGAGAGGTGATAGTCTACTAGTTATCTGCCAGCAAAAGAAGCCATAGAAAAAGAGAGAGAGGCAGAAAGAAAACCGTTCGTCCGCATGCGCGCCTGCGTGACCACTCACGACTTCATGCATTTCCAAATGTGTCCACCGCGTATGCCAGCGCTCCGTTCTTAGTGCCACTACTATTCCAATAACCGACCGACAGATCGATCGATCAATTGATTGATTGATTGATTGATCGATTGATTCTGAGCATAAGCAGCGCGTAAGACTTTTGAAGTCCACCACTCTTCGTGGCGAACAGAGTCGCTGCGGCATCAGGCGGTATACCGCGCACAACTGTCAGCGCGGGAGCACCGTTTCGGCCGTGTGCCAGGAACTGGCACGCCCGTACGTGGAAAACCGAACCCCGTCGGAAGAGGCGGGCGTCGAGGTGGTAATGGTTCGCTTTGCTCGTTCGCACCGCGACTGCCGCCGTCGTGGCGATTGCTGACCCCGCCACTATAGCATAGTGCGCCGCTGGCTCTGTCGGCCTCCAGCCTCCCCTTTCCTTCTCCTCTCACCTCACGGCTTCCCGCTCATCGGGTGTCTCTGGGAAACGGCCTCCCGCACACACTGCCTGGCTGATGCGGCAGCAACGAAAGTCCTTCTCTCTCATACTGCGTGCGCCCACCACGGGGTTATGGAAGGGCGGAAACGGTGGCTGCGCTTGTGTTCGCTGAAGCGAGCCTTCATTTGTCAGGGTCCTAAATGAGGCGCTGAAAAAAGCGTAAGAGGGGGGAGAGAGAGTGACCGGTGCCGAGGTCTTTTAGGCAACGATATCTGCCATATAAGGGTGGCTGTAGGCGAACGCACACCTGGATTTTACCCGTTTGTTCGGCACGTTTGTCTTTATACACGCGTATGCGCAGCTGCGATTTTTGCTGTTGCCACTGTTGTTACAGACTTCTATGAGCTGTTTCTGGATGTCTCTATTATGGCGGGCGTCGAATGACTACAGAAGACAGGAAGGAAAGAGTGGAGAAGGAAAGGCAGGAAGGTTAACCTGTATAGCACAACCGGTTTGCTACCCTACACATGGGAGCGGGATGGGGGGGGGGGTTGAAAGATGGGGAGGAGAGACTACAGAAGCATCTCACGCTTGCAAGGGAGGTTAAGAGTATAGAGGATGTGTTGGCGCCTACTTTAGCGTGACAGACCGAAGGCAACACCGTATGAACAGAACTGATCGGTTAAAAAAAGGAACACACATTTAGTATGTTCCCAAGATTTCTAAAGCAGGACCACGAGAGGAACAAACGGTGGCTCCACGAGCTTATCGACCCTACATTACTCATTTTCGCTGTTATACATGTGGCTGTTCTCGAAAGTGCATGGTTGTATTATTCGGGAATGCAATAAACATCGAAAGTAGCGGTATGCAGCCAATTGGCGATGGTATGGGCTGTTTAGTTGCGCGTTCTAATGATGATCAATGTCGTGTTACCGGTCATATCAGTGATTGATATATTGTTCAGTAAGAAAGAGGGAAAAAAAGAGAGCATAGCAGCATTACTTAAAGAATTGAATGACGCGAAAAAAAAATTCTTTAAATAATACCGCGTTAACATCTGACATTGTTGTCGGCATACGTTGTTTGGTGCTATACAATGTATTGCTCTAGGCTCCTACTCTCTAAACCTCTTGCTGCTCTATAATGTGGACCAACATACCTGTCCAACCGGGCCACGTTTACAACACATTGACGGGAAACTCATCGCGAGTAAATTTACAACTCATTAAAGCGAAAATGTGAAGAATCAGTGTTTCGAGGGAAAAAAAAGAAGACCTTCGCAATAAACAAACAAACAAAAGACCATTGTAAGAACATCGGAAATAAATCAAAATTCGCTTTTCCAGACTGCAATAATCTCGACCGAATCAAATGAAATCGGGAGCAGGTATAAATTACTTGTCGTCATTGTTGTTTCGTCACGGCAGCATAAGAGGAGCACGCACGACAGTCCTAGATTTCATCTTATGACAAGAAGCGAGACACATTAAATTATTATTTAGCTTTTGGTGGCCCGCAGATGACTTACAACCGGAAGCCCGTCAGGGCTGCGTCACAGCTCCGCCGTCTACCGGAACAATGTGAAGGCAGACACATAAATCTTGGCGCCTGCGCAGTGTGAGTGAGTGCATAGTAGTGGAGAAGGAGAGGCATTCTTGCTCTTCGTTTAGCTTACTGTTGCTTCGAATGGCTGTATGTGACCTGTTACTATAGGCTCTCTTCAAAGCACACCGGAATCTTCGAATTTTAAACACCAGGAGGAGCTGCTTTCGTGCCCACGCGCACAGCCTTCGCCGGCCCTGTGTACGGCTTGAAAAAAAATTGTGCACACCGTATAATAAGGGTCCTTAGTTTTCGGGTTTTACATTTCTTTCTTATTTGTAGTGAGTAGAAAAGTGGCGCTGCCTTCGCCTTCGTTTTCGCTGACTTGGCTTGGCTCGTCTATCGACTAAATGACGACGGGGGCCAGCCCGCCATGAGGTAGGCGTGTACTTGAGAAAAAACGTGGTACAACTATAAGAAAGGTCTGTAAAACAACGCAACCTTATTGTACCAATCCATCTACCTTTAAAAGTGGTTGGACAGGTGACAATATATGTGGTTAACCACATTTGCACTCCGTCCAGTGAAAGCAGGACGATGGGCGTCTTTCACAATTTGCGAGGCGGGCTAGCGGCATCGCTATCACTTCTCAGCGTTGCTGGAGGAGGGACTCTTATTTTTTAGAGGCTGCTCAGATCGAAAAATTCTGCTTACAAAATATCCACAAACTTTTGGAAGTAACCACTGCAGCTGTAAACACTACTGAGGGTAAGCTTTTCGTTGCGCCATAAAAAACTGGGTCCATAAATATTGGTTGTCAGTCCCTTTAAATTTGGGGTTAAAAATCTGGCGCAATATTTACTGAGGAAACCCGACAAGACATAGGGGTTTCTATTGTCTGGGAGCTCAAAGTTCGGGATATATCTGGTATTAACCCTTACGAACGATTAACACAAGCAATAGTCTCCTTTTCGACACAAACGTAAGCGAAATAACTCAAAAGAACATGCAATGGCAAAGAGAGCTGCTCTCAAATCATATGTCGAACTCATCTCTTCAAATATTCGTTGTTCGGCATTATGAATACATTTAAAAGAATCAACATTAACAAAAGCAACAAATAGAGAAGGATTCCTTCTCTACTTTGTTCTCGGCGCCTTTTAGACATAGGAAAAAAAAGTACGAAAATTTGCGCACGCGGGCATCCTATGTAGGAGGTGTGATTCTTTTCCGTGTTTTACAAGCCCTCGCTGACGTGCGTTATCGTATTCATTGGGAGCATTCCTTTGCCTATCCTAGACCTGTCGGGCATGCCGTCTGTCTGTTGCCCTGTTTTTACTGGTTCGAAGTATATACAAGCGCAAAAAAATTAATGGAATACCAACTAGAAGAATCAGTCGCCCTTTGAACGTAGTATAGTTGGGCAAACATCGTCTTAGCGTCATCGCTATACCGTTGGCAATGCAGAGCAACGCCGACGCTGCGTTAATTCATGTACTGGCGCGTTAGTGCCGTTTACATGCGTGAGACTTGTGGGAAATGCGATACATTGCGCAATTGTCGTATTCGTGTAAACGTGGCTACTAACAACAAGCTTTCGTTCACTCAGCGCCGGCGGGTGCTTAATATAATGTTTTTTGTATGCGCTGGTTTTAGCTTAATGTTAAGCGAAAACGAGGCATATACTATATATTCATGCAGTGATAGTATGAATATTATTATATTTCTTGAGTACTTTCTCCCAAAGGGCGGGCAAAGTTCATTAGTTCTGTAACATCTGCACTTATTATGATCCTTTCAGAAAGTGCAAACATCGGGGATAAATCGCGTTTAACCCAATTTTCCTAAAATTTGTTCGGGGTGTAAAGATCTGGTATTGTCGCGTTTTACGCGAAAACCGAAGGTCCCTACGTATATATAGTGCGTTCGCGCGATCTAAACGCAACCGCCGGTTTGATGCATCTTTCTTCTAAAGCAGACATATGATGTGCCTTAAGAATGCGTTTCCAGGTGGGCAAACCAGCATCATTTGCGTCCCGTGTAACAGCCGTCAGACGACTGTTAGCTCACCTACGACAGCAGCGGGCACTCACAGCGCCCACCGCCCTCCCAACTATAAGCTTTAATTGCGATGCGCCCTATGCGCCGTCTTCGTTCGCTTCAGTATATTGCTTGCTGTGGCTCCCGAAATAAATGCACAGACACCACTACTGTCAGAGTCAGCGGGACGCATAAGGCCACGCACAAGGCCACCTAGAAATGGAAAAGCAGGAATGTTGCGAGATGGCTTAGCGGTTATAGCGTGTCAGTCTCACAACTGAAATTTTCTGCAGGCACTAGAGTTGCCCCCCCCCCCCCCCCCGGGGTGGTTTTCTGTCGCAGTAAACTATATGCATCGAGTGAATACCACTCTGCATATGATTGTATATAAGGTGAGACTTATGTGAGGACCGACTATATCGACTATTTTGGTGAAGCGTTTGAGTGCCGCCATCTTGGACGGTTGACGCTGCCGTTTTCTGTCTGTAGCAACCAAATGCACGCTATTAGATTCATATGCATGAAAATGGTTGTAGGGATGCGTTCGGTGTGTTTCATGACCATGTTAATTTGAGTTTCACTGCGCACGAAACAGGGAAATTGCATGTGTAACAGCCCAAGATGGCGGCTGCCATAAATGAAAAATATAGTTGTCTATGCGCGTTTGTGCTCCTTCTTTGTTATCGGATGGGGGACGACAATATATATTGAGATATTGAGCTTATAAGCAATTCGTTTCCACAATAAAAAGAAATGCACAGGCGGTTATGAAAGTGTAATTTTTCATGTCGTTATAAAGTTGAACGCTGAAACGCGCAGACCTTACAGTATTCTGACAACTAGAGGCACGAGACAAGTACGCGGCACGACTGTCGCTGTTAAGAGTACTATAAATCTGCGCTCAACTATTTCCAAACCAGTACGTTTCTCAACTCGGACTGTCGTCACCTTCGTTCAGCTGGATTACCTTCTGTTTCGTCACTGAGGATTGCCTTGCGAAAGCCGTGAATTGAGGGCCGCCATCACCACAGGCTGTTAGCGAGGACGTTTTCTACTTGTAATGGCCAGTGCGCGGTATTACGGCTAACTTTCAAGTACGAAAAATAGTTGAACAGACACATTTGGCGGTTCACACAGACGTGAAGTGACACCCAAGAGTAGCAATAAAGACGCTTCTTCTTGTTGGTGTGGCGCAGCAATGTCTGCTGTCCGCTCTATACGGCGTGGACCACAAGACCAACTAGTTCTGGAAATAAGTGAACTACAACATCCACTTGCAGAAAAAAGACATGACGTTACATTTAAGTTGCTTCCAGGTCATGCACTGTGGCACCATGGGAGATGAACATGCCGACGAAGCTACCGGGAGTGCTCACGAAGATGGCGTGCAGGAACCCGTACCGCTGTCAAGAACAGATGCAGCAGCAAAGCTTCGAATGCTCGCGCGTGATGTCCTACAATTCATGAGGAAACACGCATGTCTCCGGCATACCCGTCTGCACCACCTGAACCAATCTCTCGGACTCCTATCCCATCAGGACTATCTGTCACCGAGACAAATGTTCTCTGTCGACTGTGGCTTCGTGTATCTTTCACAAATAGTTATTCTTGCCGCAATCGGAATAACCGAAAGTGCTACCTTTGACGATTGCGGCAGTGAGAAAAACGATAGAACATGTTCTTTGTCGTTGTCCTCGCTACAGCACCCAGGGAGAGTCGCTCGCGACAGCGTTGGTACGCCTCGACGACCGGCCGCTGCCTGAGCAGATGATCTTGGAATGCCCGCTTATACGGTCCCCACAACAGAAGGTCGACAAGAGCGCTACTGAAGCACCTTCGTTCAAGTAACCTAGTTAAACGACTCTAACAAGCTCGCTTTTTTTTTTAATGTGCGCCTGTGTATGTATGCTTTTCTCTCTCTCTCTCTCTCTCTCTGTGCTTTTCATTTTCTTCTGCCTGTCTACCCTTCCCAAAAGTAGCAAACTGGATGTTTGTATTCCCGTTAACCTCCTTACCTTTTATCATTTCATTTCACTCTCTCTCTCGCTCTAAAAGTAGCAATAAATCAGTTTTTTAAACCGTTAGAACGCTTTTTCATAGTCGGAAAAAGCTGTTATTGCTGAAGAAAATGGACGACAAGCGCTTCCTTCTTTTTAAACTTAGGGATATTTTTGAGCTGTTCTAGCTCGTCAAAAAATAAAGAAAGAAGAAAAAACACAACTAAAACACTTTATAGCCGGTTTTCAGTCTTCGGCTCATTTATAATCTATTGTAATCCTTCTTTGTCGGTGAACACTTAACTGGATACGGGTAGACGCTTATTAATGCAACTTAACGTAATATTCCTCTTTATAGTCCATATAACTTGATTTCACGTGCAGAAAGCGCTAGCTCGCAGTCCAAGATACCGGCACCTGGAGTGTTACGTGATATGATTGTGAGGCCCGTACATTTATATGGAGTGCGGATTGGTTTTGACCCCGTGGAGTTCTTTACGTGCACCTAAATCTAAGTACAGAAGAGTTCTTGCATTTCGCCCCCATTTACTGTCGCCGGCGTGGCCGGAATCAAACCCGCGACCTTGAGTTCCTACTCATGACATGGGCCGTTAACTGAATATCAGCAGTATACAGAAAATAACAAGCTGCCCTTGGTCTGCATGCTTCTTCGCTTGCATGCAGACCAAGGGTCATATAGCACATTAAAATTTGCTGTTTTTTTTAGTGCTACTGAGTAAGGCTGGCTTATTAACCCCCAGTTTAATCGATGAGGGCTTTAATAGGGTTAACTTTTCTTTTTATCACAATTACTCGATTGAGATCGCATGAGAAAAACCAGGCAAGCATCGGCGCCGACACCTATACGCTACGCTTGCTTTGCAGCAAGAAAGCGAACGATTCATTGAACTTCCATGTACCGACCAAGACGGTACTTGTGAGTCTCTCTGGACAGGAGCTAGCCAGCGGAGGAAATTGCAGCATGTGGACCTTTCATTGTGTTCGAGTGAGCTTGATATGCTTGATAGCTCGCCTTTAGCAAGGCATCGCCGACGGGCAACTGTCGATTCAAATAGCGTGGTTTGTTTTTTCTGCAAAGTTGACGAACATTTACCACCAGTTTTAATCATTCCTTTAACTCACGCACTTAATTCCGCTAGTCCGATTCATCGATTAGCCATCAGATTAAAGATATTTCAGGGTAATTAGGTTAAACGTTTTAGCCGGTGCTCAGTCTCAAATGTTCATTTTGCGGCTTCTCGGTCTCTCTCCCAAGCAAACGTGGCATCGCCTTCCACCCGAGTCTCTCTCTCCTTCATAGCGACCATTTCCGTCCGTCTGCACTCGGCATCGGCCATATCAGCTAACCGCTGCCGCACGGCGTCCCTTGCACGAGCGTCAACGCTAAGAGCATGCCTGATACGCGCCTCCATTGCAGTAAATCGAGACCTCTTCACCGACGTCGCAAGAGCGGATATACGTATACACGCTTACAATGTAGCGAGCGTCCTGCCTTCTCCTTGTTCATATGACGGCCCTGTATGATGCAGCTATAGAGCAACGCGACACACGATGGTGCCGCGCGGATCGCCATTGTTTGGTCGAGCAACGGCGCGCATCCGTTACTGAGACACCTCTAAGATTACTGCACGCGACAAGGAGCTCCTTGTACCAGCTGGTACCCCAATATTTCCTATACCGGCTCTGTTTCGAAGGAAGTAATGTATATATGGGCATTCAAACGCTCTCACCTTCGAAATAGTCCCCTTGCACGACAATACACTGCAGTGCTCCCAGCGTGCCTGCCAATTTGCGAATATGTCTTGGTAATGTGTGACCGTACAGAAGCATCAATAACTATACAAAGGCTGCTCTGGACTACTTGAAGACCACCGGACTAGATACAAGGCTTTAAGGAAACCACTGTGCTCGTGTATACATATATGCATCTCTTCTTCCTGTCCTCATCATCTTTCATCACTCTGTTTTTGTCCCCTTTGCTTTTACCCCTGAGCAGAGTAGCAGGCATACTCGCTCCGGCCGACCTCTCTGCCTTTCTAATCAATTCTCTCTCTCTCCCTCATGTCTTTGTAGTGAAGTTGAGCGGCGTTTTCAATTGGCTTGTTGGTTGTGCATCGTAAAGTACAGTGCCGTGTACGTCTTCTTTGTGCCTCTGAAGTCTCTTTTTCGGAACCACTCAAACACCCTTCTGCGATTCGAGCTTGAGTCAAGCGACTGTGTCAAAATAGCGACCTTCGAGCAGTGATTTTAATGTTGTGAAGAGAGCGAAATAGGCGAAAGTGAATAGACCGATCCTACCGGCCAGTTTCACGACGCCACCGCTGCCGCGGTGCATGCTGGTACTTGTAATCATCCGGCCGCTCCAGCCGCCCGGATGCGTCCTGTTTCCGAACGAGTTTTGGCAATTTTTATGATTCGTGTGGAGCCATCGTACGATGGGAGGATTC
This sequence comes from Dermacentor silvarum, assembly GCF_013339745.2. Lineage (NCBI taxonomy): Eukaryota > Metazoa > Arthropoda > Arachnida > Ixodida > Ixodidae > Dermacentor > Dermacentor silvarum. Next base: position 267,483,589 of record NC_051154.1, on the reverse strand, counting down.
ACCTGCTGCGTTCCTGGGTGGTACAACAACAGCACAAGGGACAAAGGCTTCGGATTGTATGCGTTTCCTAAAGAGCGGAAGCTTCGAGAGACGTGGATCCAACGGATTAATAGGTGGTACTGGTAATACACAGCGCGAGAAGAAACACGGGGACGAATAGCGGCCGCATTTAGATGGAGGCGAAATGCGAAAATACCCGTGTACTCCGTGTACCCTGTGTTTAGATTTAGGTGCACGTTAAAGAATTCCGGGTGGTCCAAATTATTCCGGAGTCCCCTACTTCGGCGTACCTCATAATCAGATCGTGGTTGTGGCACGTAAAAGCCCATAATTTAATTTTAATTTAACATTTTCTTTCAATTGTGCGCCTCTTTTATATTTGGAGTAATATGTATATTTACTGCTATTTATGTTCAAATTTCTTGTAATCAAAACCAACTCCCCTCTGTAATGTCCTTGGGCCCTGAGCATATTGTAAATAAATAAATAAATAAATAAATAAATAAATAAATAAATAAATAAATAAATAAATAAATAAATAAATAAATAATATAGTTTTATAAGACTGAAACACATGGCTTTCTATATTTATTTTCACCTGTCAGCCTGAAGTTCCCGGGCGCTCAACTGTGCCGCCCGAACATGAGCAAGAGGTCTCTGTCATCGCTAGCAGCGACAGCGATGATACTGTCTTAAACGGCTTAATCGACCAGTACGGATCACTCATGAAAGTATATCGCTGCTGCTCATAATGGAGAGTGGCGCTTATTCACGTGCGCAAACGATGGACCGCCCGCCTCACGCCACGCAGCCGGAGCTTTCGAAGCAGCAAGCGTGCCATTCGCTTGAATGAAAAAAGAAAAAAAAAATGCCTAGCTTGCACTGGAGGCGCAATGCTAAAGACAGCGGAGCTGACGGGCACCTAGCTAGTCCTGGCTTTTGGGCTAGGCTAAGCACTACCAGGCCATCCCCAGCCTTTTCCGGAATTTATTGATTATTGATCGATTATCGACTAGCTATTCATTGGCTATACGATTAGGTTATCGCAAGGTATTGGCCACGTTTTTGGGCTAGGCTAAGCACTACCAAGTCATCCCCAGCATGTTCCGAATTTATTGATTATTGATTATTATCGATTAGCTATTGTTTGGCTATCGCAAGGTATTGGCTGCGTATTTGATCTAGGCTAAGCACTACCAAGTCATCCCCAGCATGTTCCGGAATTTATTGATTGTTGATCGATTATTGATTAGCTATTGATTGGCTATCGACAATGACTGACTCAGCTTAAGTAGCCCCAACCATGTTTAGTTAGACTTAGCCAGGCTCAGCTTCGCTAGTTCACAGGGGTTCTTCTTTCTTTCAGGGGCTTTACGTGCCAAAACCACTTCTGATTATGAGGCACGCCGTAGTGGAGGGCTCCGGATTAATTTTGACCACCTGGGGTTCTTTAACGTGCACTACAACGCAAGCACACGGGCGTTTTTGCATTTCGCCTCCATCGGACCAGTTCACAGGGTTATGTGCCATTGCGCTTGGACCCTTTCTGCACTACCGCCAGGATCGGCCGACATTTTTTGTCCGCGACGGACGGACTAACGGCCACCTTAAACAGCTCCGCTGTTAAAAACGCCGCCTATCTATAGCTTACCTCAGAACTTCTAGATATCGCTGTTACCGAAGTCTGCAAGTCGTGCGTGAAACCCATGTAGGTAAGCATCATTAGGGCACAAAAATTTCGGCACCCAATTTTAAACCTGTCTCCAACAGGTATACAAATCTGATTATGTCCGTCGCTAAGCAAACATAACGTTGCGGTCACCGAGATGCATGTGTGCAAAAGTAGTAACGCAAAACGACCGCGTACATCAGCATGTACTACATACAAAGCTCGAACAAATACGATACTCAACTCATCGAGTAACCACCGAAATGAAAGAGCAGCAGGCACTTTTCAACGTTCAACCTCGCATGCTGCAATGAACAACCGATGCAATTTCTTAAAATGCATGAAGAATTTTTCTCGGGTGGAATAGCAGAGATGTCCGGGAAGCTCGTGCGCAGTACTCAACGAGCGGAGACTGCGGTGGTGTGGTTGACCAGTTGACTACAACCAAGATGGTGGCAGGGCTACTTCCGGGAAACCGGCGCATGCGCAGATCGGTCGAAGGTATCGGTCTATTCTTACGAATGATTTGTCACGTCGAGGGTCATCACTACGGACGACGAAGCTTAGATGCACGGGTACGATCTTGATACGAGCAACAGTCGTTGCAGCGGACAAGTCCAACGTCTCCACATCCGGCGAAAAAAAAAAAGAAAGTCCCAACAAAGTGCAGGCCCATCGTGTTTTTCGGCATTCACGGCATTGTGCGCCGAGAAATCGTCCCGAGTGGCCAGACCAGGAACAGCGAGTTTCACTGCTAGGTTTTTTTAGAGCGTCTGAGGGAGGCCGTTTGGAGAAACCAACCCCACCTGGGATGCACGAGGAGCGGGATGCTGCACGACGACAATGCACCCTGTCATTGATCCCTCTGCGTACGCGAGTTTTTTCGCTGGAAACAACATAGTTTCTACCTATACTCGTAGAAGGTGGCTCCCCCTTATTTCACTCTCTTCTCAATATTAAAGACCCAGATAAAAAGTCGTAATTTCGGCCCGATTACCTTAATCAAGCTCGAATCACCGAAGGGTGCTTGACTGATTCCAAAAAAGAAGACATCAAAGACCGATTTGCAAAGTGGCAGGAAACCTGATAGCACTGTGTTGCTGCGCAAGGGGACTAATTCAAAGGTTACAGTGTTAATGCGATTAGCATTCTTTGGGAACTTCACCCAGTTTACATACATACGTACGAACAGTCGCGAGCAAAAGTTTGGAGGCTCACGGCATCAGCAAAAAAATTTAACTATATTCAAGCACAGCTCCGCGGCCTCGAATTGGCTTAATACGTTGTATTGGACACACACGTGCACGTAGGCGTGCGCTCTTGATTTCAGCCGGAATGCCCAGGCTGCGAAGAAAAATAAAATAAAATTGCGGCACCTTTGGTCCACAAACTTTTGCTCGCGACTGTACGCACGTATGTATGTATGTATGTATGTATGTATGTATGTATGCATGTATGTATGTATGTATGTATGTATGTATGTATGTATGTATATGTATGCATGTATGTAGGTATGTATGCATGTATGTATGTATGTATGTATGCATGTATGTATGTATGTATGCATGTATGTACGTATGATGTATGTATGTATGTATGTATGTATGTATGTATGTATGTATGTATGTATGTATGTATGTATGCGTGTATTTATGTACGTATGTATGTACGTATGCATGTATGTATGTATGCGTGTATTTATGTACGTATGTATGTACGTATGTATGTATGTATGCATGTATGTATTTATGTATGTATGTATGTATGTATGTATGTATGCATGTATGTATGTATGTATGCGTGTATTTATGTACGTGTGTATGTATGTATGTATGTATGTATGTATGTATGCATGCATGTATGTATGTATGTATGTATGTATGTATGTATGTATGTATGCATGCATGCATGCATGCATGTATGTATGTATGTATGTATGCATGTATGTATGTATGTATGTATGTATGTATGTAAGCCTGTATTATGTACGTATGCGTGTATTTATGTACGTATGTACGTATGTATGTATGCATGTATGTATGTGTATGTACGTATGTATGTATGTATGTATGTATGTATGCATGTATGTATGTATGCGTATGTATGTATGTATGTATGCATGTATGTACGTATGTATGTATGTATGTATGTATGTATGTATGTATGCATGTATGTATGTATGCGTGTATGTATGTACGTATGTATGTATGTATGTATGTATGTATGCATGTATGTAT
>NC_051154.1:267434683-267474683 GCF_013339745.2 Dermacentor silvarum | reverse complement strand
GTTATGATGCCTGTAATTTATGTAATGTCGTATGTATGTAGTATGTATGTATGTATGTCTTATGTATGCATGGCATGTATGTATGTATTTAGTATGTATGTAGTATGCTATGGTATTTATTTACTGTTAGTATGTATGTATGATGCATGTATGTATGTATGTATGCGTGTATTTATGTACGTATGTATGTATTTAGTATGTATGCATGCATGTATGTACGTAAGTATGTATGTATGTATGTATGTATGTACGTAGTATGTATGTATTTCAGTATGGGATGGTGTATGTATGTAGTATGCATGGCATGTATGTATGTATGTATGTATGTATGCATGTATGTATTTATGTACGTATGTATGTATGTATGATGTATGTATGTAGGTATGAGTGTATTTAGTAGTATGTATGTAGTAGTATGTATGCATGCATGTATGTACGTAAGTATTGTAGTATGTATGGAGTGTATGTATGTTGACGTAGTATGTATGTATGTATGCATGTATGTATGTAGTATTTGATGTATGTATGTATGTATGTATGTATGTGTCCACGCCTAACATCTTTAGCGCCAACTTGGGTCACTGGGTATGTGGCACGGGGTATGTGCCGCTTTTCATAATAATAATCAATTAAGGGTGGGCGAATATTCGAAGTTTCGAATACGAATATAATAATACGCAACCAACTATTCGTATTCATATTCTAAAACAATTTCTTCGGGATTTTCGATTAGTCTAAACTAACCTAATATTTCGCAAACCTGCTGTTAAAGTAAACTAGTGTTTATCTGCTAAACAAATTATCGCAAATTATCAGAAGAGAACCAACAACGAAAGTTTTCGAAGCAATGCAGAAAGAAAATGTGTAAAGCGAGCTTTGTTTTCGGCTTCGCGACGGAAGCATACTTGACAACCGTGATTTGTGCAAGTGGTCTCCCCTGTAGGTCATGTAGCTGTTTTATCTTTTACGCGAGTCAAGATGCTATTCAGCCTCATGACCACAACCAATACGCATGCCTCCGCGTCAGAAAGCACAAAGTGTCTTTCACTCTTATTGGCTGCTACATCTCCCCGTCAAGGCGATTTGACTCTGAAAGATTGAAATACACATTAAAGAAAACTGATGGTTCCTGGGTCATCACTGGGGACTTCAATACGCACCACTTGCTTTGGAGAAGCACCAAGATAAACTCGAGGCGGAGGAATTTTGCATCGCTTGCCTCTGATCATGACCTCAGTATCATGAACAATGGTCGCCCGACGTATCTACGGGGTCCTACGTATAGCAGCTGCCCGGAATTTAGTGTCACGGAGCTTCACATCCTATGTTAAATGGTTTTGCGACATCGAGACTGATGGGAGTGATTACATTCCCACCTACTTAACGATTAATGGACTCACTCGTTCTTATTCTCGTGGTGTCTTGAAGAGCACTGACTGGACTATGTTTACGTCGCTTATGGAAAAAGCGTGTCGGGGAGATTTCGCCGGTAATGTCTACGACACCATCGCAGAAGCAATGAAAGCTGCCAAATGTTCATTGTCGTTGTCGTCAAACCAAACGGATTTCGACATTGAACTTGAGAGGCTTCGTGCTGATTTGACGGCATGCAGAACGACTATACAGATGCTCTAAATCAATTTATATGATATAAGAGAAGCATGACACCTTCAGAAGAAAGTTTAGCGTCGCATAAACAAACTAGAGAGTGAGCAACGGAAGACATTTTGTGAATCACTGGACCCCCGCAAGCCTCTTTCACAGATCTGGAGGACAGTGCGTGGTCTTCGTTCATCCCCACAACAAGGACACCCATTTGCAGCTTTCGCCTCCATCTTGGCCACACTGAGCTTGATGTGTCGGAGGAATTCTGTGCGAGAATGACTGGCGAGCCTGTCAACACCAACAGTGATGTAGGTGACGTCCCTGCGGCTCGACTACCGGAAATGGACATGTCCTTTACCATGGAAGAACTCGAAGCTGCCCTGGTGGTTTCTAAACAATCATGCTCTCCAGGCCCCGACGACGTCACCTATGCTGCTCTGGGACACCTTGGAAAGACGCAAGATCGCTTCTGAACAGTTTTAACGATTCATGGCGTAGCGGTACAGTTCCCCGGCGATGGATTTTAAGTCGGCTGGTACCACTGCTAAAGCCAGGAAAATCTCCATTGGACTTGGCGGCATATCGCCCTATCGCTCTGGCCAGCATCATCGGAAAGGTGATGGAAAGGATGGTTCTTTCACGTCTTGAATAGTATCTCGAGCGTTACAATATCTACCCTGCTTCCATCCCAGGCTTTCGTCGGGGTCGTTCCTCAATTGATAGCGTACGTCATTGACCTCACAACGTTTGTGCAACAGGAGGAAAGCCGTAAGCGCATATCAGTTGCGCTCTTTCTCGATGTGAAAGGCGCGTATGATAACGCTGCACATGACGCCGTCATCAACTCCCTCGAGACTATTGAAATCGGCGGCCGCATGCTTCGTTGGTTATCCGATTACATAACTCGCCACTCTTTTTTTATTCAAACAGATGATGGCCCCACACCTGAATATTACACATACTGCGACGTGCCTCAGGGAGGAGTATTGAGTCCCACGTTGTTCAATGTGACACTCATTGGACTAGCTGAAGTTTTACCTAAAGCAATCTACCTCTAGATATACGTAGATGACATTTACCTTTGGACTTCTGCAGTTACTCGCCTTCAGGTGCGCGCAGCGGGCAGCGACCTTGGGGTAAACATACCTTCAAACACAAGGCTTGACTGTATCGACCAAGAAATGTGCTTTGATTGTAGTCACACGAAAACTTATGGCACCATACCCAGTCTCCATTAATGGACACACTATTGCCTACGGAAAGACACATCGATTTTAGGTGTAATAATCGACCGCAATCTTTCCTTGAGCCCTCATTGCACGTACCTGAAGAAAAAACTGTCGTCGATTGCCCAGGTACTGAGATTCATGTGTGGGAAAACATGGGGCACATGTGTACGCTCTATGCTTCAGTTGTACAGAGCTCTATTTTTAGGATATCTAGGCTACAGCGTTCCAGTGTTGTCCAATACGTGCAAGTCAAATGTTCGCTCATTGGAAAATTTACAGGGCCAAGCATTGCGCACTTGCTTAGGACTTCCTCGCTGCGCGTCAACACCTGCAACAATTGTCCTCGACAAAGATCATCCGATCCAAACATACGTTGCAGTGGATTGTCTCAGGGCGCATATTCGTCATCTTTCCCGCGTCCCCGATCATCACTTGGCGTTCTTGCCTTCGCAGAGACCTCTTTCCACGTTTTCTGAAGTTATCGTCACCAATCCAGATTGTCTTCCATCAGGATACACCCCAGCAGCAAGGCCTTCCTTCCCCTTGTGGTGCCTGCAACAGCCTCATGTGCGCCTAAGTATTCGGGGAGTAAAGAATAAGGCCAATCACCCAAGAATAGCTCTGAAACAGCTGACTCAAGTATTAATGAATGAGACCTACGGGGACCAAATACACATCTATACCGATGGTTCGGTCTTATCTACCAGCTCTTCAGGTGCCGTTGCCATTCCAGCTACGAAAACCACACTCAAGTTCAAACTATCACATGTGACAACATCAATGGCGGCAGAGCTTGCTGCCCTGCGTGCTGCTGTACAATACCTCCTGCAAGAGACACCTCAGAAATAGGTCATCTTTTGCGATTATAAGGCAGCACTTCAGAGTATGCATTTTGCCATTTATCACACGACTCATGAGCAGCTGGCATATTAGATAAGAGAAGACCACCATCAAGCTATCGCTAAGGGGCATGAAATTATGTTTCAGTGGCTACCTAGACATACCAGCATCACTGGTAATGACCTCGCCGACGAAGCCGCCCGGTCTGCTCATCTGGAAGGCCGACCAGTCCCAATCCCCTTATCTAGGACCGACGCTGCAGGAAAGCTTCATATCGTGGCTAAAGATATGACACACAAATATTGGTCTTCTTCCAACCTCCCGAAGTGTCATCTTCATAGACTTAATCCATCCCTAAAAACGCAAGTGCCGTCAAAAGTTTCCCGCTCTGAGGCGGCAGTATTATGCCGCCTCTGGCTCGGGGTCGCATTTATAAAGGCCTACTCGTTCCGCATTGGAATGGGGGATACGCCCATGTGCGACTCTTGTGGCACTATACGTATAAACAATTGAACACATCTTATGTCTGTGTCCCCAGTACGACATCGAGCATGAAGCTCTCCAGACAGCATTGAATCGTCTGGACTCTAGACCATTTTCCGAAATGAAGATCCTTGGACGCGTATGGCCATGCATGCATCGATGGCACAGAAAGCGACGAAAGCGTTGTTACAGTACCTAAAGTCGACAGGTGTTGGCGACCGTGTGCTAGACTGGGCGCGAACCTTCAAATGTGCGCGAAACTGTGCGCACTCTATCTCCTCTCTCTCTTTTCATCGCTATACCTCCTCCCCCCAGTGCAGGGTAGCAAACCAGACGTGCGTCTGGTTAGCCTCCATGTCTTTCATTTTTCTCTTTCTTTCTCTCTCTCTCTAGACCAGTGATGTTTTCCTTGCAAAATGCCCTTCACATGTGCCTACGCACAAGTCCTTCAGCAGCTATTATTTTTTTTTCAATGGCTGCACGACTTATCTTTTTTCGGCAACATCTTATTTAACGTTTTTGGAATACACAAGCTCTTCACCAACTTACAACTAAGACAATTCAGCAACTCAGACACACAATCCCTTCAGCAGCATTTTCTTTTCTTTTTCCACAACTTCTGATATTTTTTCCAACAACAATTTATTTTTGGAACGCTAATGACACAGCAGCCATTCATTTTTGGAAAGCTTCTTTTCAACCATGTTTTAAATGTGTTGAGAGACAATTGGTGCAGTTTTCTTTAATGACAGGGATTAAAGTTGTACATAAAACTGATCCTTATGCCTGATAGTTTGTTGTCCTTGTTTTGCACTAGTCAGTAAACGCGAGGAACCTAATTATGCTGAAATAAATATTCTTGCTGTAAATGTATGCCTCTGCATTTGAACATTATGTAATCGATTCATACTCGAAATAGATTATATTTCGCCACCACTAATAATCATATGAAACATACCATCACCAATCGTTGTAGTGCACGTTAAAGAACCCCAGGTGGTCAAAATTAATCCGGAGCCCTCCACTACGGCATGCCTCATAATCAGAACTGGTTTTGGCAAGTAAAACCCCAAAAAGAAGGAGAAGAAGAAGAAGAATTACGCCCCCATCAGAAAGCAGATTGCTAATTGCATTAATGTCGCCAATTTTTTTTTTCCAAAAGTAGAATTCGCCGCCAATATTTTGTATAATAATTTTGCAATATTAGTATAAATTACTTTCTTTAAAACTGACACATTCTCAAATATATATATATATATATATATATATATATATATATATATAAACGGCGCCGCGGTAGGTCAATGGTGAGAGCATCGCACGCGTAATGCGAAGACGTGGGTTCGTTCCCCACCTGCGGCCAGTTGTTTTTGTTGCGATAGCAATTATATGGACACTTTAACCGGATTTCTGCCGTCGGCGTCACCGTCGCCGTCGCCGTGAGGTTCCGTATAGATTCCAATTAAGGGCGATAAAACCGTCGCTGCACTCCGTATGCGCGAGTGAAAGCGCGCGGGGGACGCGCGCTATCACGGAGAGCGAACAAGGTAGATATACCTGGTAGCGAAGCTTCCATAGAAGCTCATACGTTCAAAACATGGCGGTTCATCAGTGGTTCATGGGGCTTAGCGCCATCTGTGTGAGGACGGAACACTTCCGGCGAAAGAAAAAATAATGTGACGTCATATCCGTTAAAAACAAAAGTGACGTCATCTTGTTCTCAAAGGCGCGAAATTTCTTTTCTGAGGCCTGCCATTACAGCTGTATATTCAAATGCCCCGCTATATGACTTGATGGGCGTTCCGAGCTTTCAGCGCGGAAAGCGATGCAGGAAAAGGTCAGCCGTACGGGTGTCGAAATCGCATCCCTGCACAGAACATACTTTCTTTGGAGGCCGACGAACGCTTTGGGCGTAGAGTGCTCGTCCTTTCGTCGGACGCCAAGCCAATCGGCCAGCGCTGTCGCACGAAAACAACTAAATTAAACAATTATCTGGCGGTCGCAACTTACTGTTTTTGACTGAATAGGTTAACGAACAATGAAACTACCCGCGTCACCAAATTTAGGCAAACGTCGGCAAGCAAAACAACACAACATGTGAGGGGGGCGTATTGTAACAGGCGAACTTTACGAGCGCGCCTTTCTGCACATAAGAGCTGCATTGCATTGCAAGTGATAGCGGCGCCCGCCGCTATCGGTGGGCGCTCTTACAGTGGGCGCTGAAAAAAGGCATTTCTTGATAATGATCAAGTAAAACAGCATTGTCTCTTCTTTTCTCGCCATGCGTATATAAAACTGATTAGGAACCGCAATTTGGTTGAATGAATCTAACTGTGTCTCTCTTTATTTATAAAACGCGTGTTTCTTTCCCAATGTTTGTTCCCTTCAAACATAGTCGCGCCTCAATCGCTGCTCCCATAACGACCCTTGCTGATGTCAGTGACAATTCGTTCTGAACCGCTTTTCGCCCGAAGCTTCGCGACCTATGTGAATCGACCTTGGAGCGAATGCACAGCGGAAAGCAAACGCGATCGTCGCGCGAAAGGCCGTGGGGGTATGGGAGGGAGGGAGGCGGGGCGACGCTATGCTGCTTCACCAAATGCTTATCTTGCAACCGGGCGCAAGGGGAACTGGCCACTCAATCTCCCACGCGAAAGCAAGGCAGCGCGAGAGGGAGGGGGGGGGGGCAGCTTCTTTGCCAACAACTTCTCCTCTGCACAACTGCTCTGCACTTTGCCCGGCGCTGGCGCTCGCCCGCACCGTCTCTTATCTCCACACGGCTCTGACCTTTGTATGCGCTGTGCATTCGCCGCTCAGTTTCCGTTGAAGTGATTGACCGCGCGAACAATTCGCCCGCTGCGGCGGCTGCGCTTGCTGCCAGCGTTTTGACAGTCATTGTCTGCGGTCATTCGGTGTGATCTATTCTTGTTTGCTTGTGCGCGCTGACACCCCGCTTGTTAATTCAGTTAGTCCAAATGTGTCCAAGTTTATGCAGCCGATAAAACTACTATCCCTACTACGAATAGCTCTCTACTAATTTGCTATCGCAATCGATGCTTCGCCATTCGGGCGAAACTGCGACATTTTTTTCATCCATTTTCATTAATTGATCATTTCTTTTATGCAATTAATATATATATATATATATATATATATATATATATATATCATCAGCCTATATTTTATGTCCACTGCAGGACGAAGGCCTCTCCCTGCGATCTCCAATTACCCCTGTCTTGCGCTAGCGTATTCCAACTTGCGCCTGCAAATTTCCTAACTTCATCATCCCATCTGGTTTTCTGCTGACCTCGACTGCGCTTCCCTTCTCTTGGTATCCATTCTGTAACCCTAATGGTCCACCGGTTATCCATCCTACGCATTACATGGCCTGCCCAGCTCCATTTCTTCCGCTTAATGTCAACTAGAATATCGGCTATCCCCGTTTGTTCTCTGATCCACACCGCTCTCTTCCTGTCTCTTAACGTTACTCCTAAGATTTTTCGTTCCATCGCTCTTTGTGCGGTCCTTAACTTGTTAACGAGCTTCTTTGTTAACCTCCAAGATTCTGCCCCATATGCTAGCACCGGTAGAATGCAATGATTGAACACTTTTATTTTCAACGACAGTGGTAAGCTCCCAGTCAGGATTTGGTAATGCCTGCCGTATGCACTCCAACCCACGACAATCTCCTCCAACCCTTTTCTGTAAGTTTCTTTCTCGTGATCAGGGTCCCTGTGAGTAATTGACCTAGGTAAACGTATAACTTTACAGACTCTAGAGGCTGATTGGCGATCCTGAATTCTTGTTCCCTTGCCAGGCTATTGAACATTATCTTTGTTTTCTGCATATTCATCTTCAACCCAATTCTTACACTTTCTCGATTAAGGTCCTCGATCATTTGCTGTAATTCGTCTCCATTGTTGCTGAATAGGACAATGTCATCTGCAAACCGAAGGTTGCTGAGATATTCGCCGTTGATCCTCACTCCTAAGCCTTTCCAGTCTAAGAGCTTGAATACTTCTTCTAAGCATGCAGTGAATAACATTGGAGAGATTGTGTCTCGTTGCGTGACCCATTCTTTGATAGTTAACTTTCTACTTTTCTTGTGGAGAACCAAGGTAGCTGTGGAATACTTGTAGATGTTTGCTAAGATATTCACGTATGCCCCCTCTACTCCTTGATTACGCAATGCCTCTATGATTGCTGGTATCTCTACTGAATCAAATACCTTTTCATAATCTATGAAAGCCATATAGAGAGGTTGATTGTACTCCGCAGATTTCTCGATTACCTGATTGATGACATGGATGTGATGCATTGTAGAATATCCCTTCCTGCAAGCCAGCCTGTTCTCTTGGTTGACTGAAGTCAAGTGCTGCTCTGATTGTATTGGAAATTATCTTGGTGAATATTTTATACAATACTGAAAGCAAGCTAATGGGTCTATAATTATTCAATTCTTTAGCGTCTCCTTCTTATATATTAGTATAATGTTGGCGTTCTTCCATCTCTCTGGTACACTTGAAGTTATGAGGCATTGCGTATAAAGGGCCGCAAGCTTTTCAAGCATGGACATCTCCTCCATCTTTGATTAAATCTACTGTTATTCCATCTTCTCCAGCAGCTTTTCCCCTGGTCATGTCTTGCAAGGCCCGTCTAACTTCATCGCTAGTTATAGAAGGAGCCTCTGTATCCAGTTCATCACTATTTCGAATGAAAGTAGCTTGGCTGTTTTGGGCACTGTACAGGTCAGTATAGAATTCTTCCGCTGCTTTACTATGTCATCGAAATTGCTGATGATATTACCATGCTTATCTTTCAGTGCATACATCATGCCTTGTCCTATGCAAAGCTTTCTTCTTACTGATTTAATGCTGCGTCCATATTTTACGGCTTCCTCAATCTTTCCCACGTTATAATTTCGAATATCCTTTACTTTCTTCTTGTTGATCAGTTTTGACAGTTCAGCGAATTCTATCTGAACTCTTGAGTTGGACATATTCATGTTTTGTCGTTTCTTTATTAGGTCCTTTGTTTCTTGGGAGAGCTTACCTACTGGTTGCCTTGGTGCATTACCTCCCACTTCAATTGCTGCTTCTGAGATCAACCTAGTTATAGTTTCATTCATTACCTCTATGTTGTCTTTATCTTCCTTTTCTAAAGCTGCATATTCGTTTGCGAGCACCATCCTGAATTGGTCTGCTTTTACCCTTACTGCCTCTAGGTTGGCCTGTTTCCTCTTGACTAATTTCACTCTTTCTCTCTTCAAATTGAGAGAAATTCTAGACCTCACTAACCTATGGTCACTGCACTTTACCTTACCTAATACTTCTATGTATACATCCTGCACTATGCTTGGATCGGCAGAGAGTATGAAATCTATTTCATTCCTTGTTTCTCCATTAGGGCTTTTCCAGGTCCACTTCCTGTTGCTGCGCTTCCTGAAGAAGGTATTCATTATTCGGAGCCTGTTCCCTTCCGCGAATTCTACTAACATCTCTCCTCTTGCATTCCTAGAATCGATGCCGTAGTTGCCAATTGCTTGCTCACCAACCTGCTTTTTCCACAATTTTGCATTGAAGTCGCCCATGACTACAGTATACTGAGTTTGCACCTTTCTCATTGCTAATTCAACATCTTCATAAAACTGTTCTATTCCTTCATCATCGTTACTAGAGGTTGGGGCGTAGGCTTATACTACCTTCATTTTGTACATCCTATTCAGGTTTATTACGACGACTGCTACCCTCTCATTAATGCTGTGGAATTGAATTCAACAATGTTGCCCGCTATGTTGTTATGGACTAGAAGTCCTACCCCGGATTCTCTCTTATCTGTAAGACCTCTGTAGCAGAGGACGTGACCGTTAATCAGCACTGTGTAAGCCTCACCAGTTCTAACCTCACTAAGTCCAATAATATCCCAGGCAATGCCTGATAATTCTTCAAATAGTCCTGCTAAGCTATAGCCTCACTCGATAGGGTGCGCGTGTTGAATGATGCCAGGTTCAGTTTCCATTGGCGGCCTGTCCGGACCCAGAGATTCTTAGCACCCTCCGCAGCCGCTGGGGATTGAGGGCCATGGGTTAATTGTCGGAGTCATGAGGGAGGTAGTGGCCGAATACTGCACCAGGGAGGCCGATTCCTGTTCTGGCGAGGGAGTGACTTTGATGAAGCTTAGTGGGCCTTCCTAGTTTGGTTGCACCTGAACTAGTATAGCCCCACTAACTCTCGGCAATATGTTTTTTTTCTTGCCGGTGTCAGGCATCACTCCATGCCTGAAAATGTGGACTGGAGTAGGATTCGAACTTACGACCTTCAGATTTGAGGCCGGGTTTGCTACCTCTTCTCCACGCCATTCTCGGGATGACCTTCTCGGGATGACACCAGTTTCGAGATATTTTTTCCCCAAACTTTGCGGAGAAATGCATTGGCGTTCCAGTTAATTTTGTGCTTCAATGCATAAAGCGACGATTTTTAAGAACCTAACTGGAACGCCAATGCATGTCTCTGCATAGTTCGAGAGGTAATATCTCGAAACTGGTGTCATCCCGAGAATTCGTTTCAAGTGGATCCGATCGCCTTGCGAACTCCACGGGTACAATTTGTAACTTGCAATATGGGCCATCAGGTAATTTGTTAAAAGCTTAATTAGTGAATTTCTGTTAATTATTCGATTAGGCATTTCAATTTCTTGTGCAAGTAATGTCCGCCTCTTCGAGTAGACCAGCTCATGAACTAGAATTGTGCTATCCTGCCCCAGGCAACCTTTAAGAATTTTTGAAAGTGTTCACTGAAACACCCTCAGCTGGTTAGCTCAGATGGTAGAGCGGCTGCCCCAGAAAGGCGGTGGTCCCGGGTTTGAGTCCCGGACCAGAACGAATTTTTCTTCAACTGCGAGGCTTTTCTTTCGAGGAACCCGATGGGTTTCCTTTGTAGCAATTGCTACGATTGGGTGGATGTCTCATTTTCCGTTTAATTACTTCTCTTCACCTAGCGGGCTTCCGCTGAACTATTCTTTCATATATATATATATATATATATATATATATATTTCATAGCATAAGAAGCCAACAAACAAAGACACCAATGACAACATAGGAGAAATTACTTGTACTCACTAATTGATTTAAAGAAATGATAGATTAATGGAAGTGAAAGTGGATGAAAAAAAACAACTTGCCGCAGGTGGGGAACGATTCCACCATCTTCGCATTCCGCGTGCGATGATCTTACCGATTGAGCTACCGCAGCGCCGTTCTTCCATCCACTTTCTGGGGTATTTGTTTTACTACTAGAGCTGACCCTGGGGAGTATATATATATATATATATATATATACTATATTCGACGTCTTCCGGTGACTGCTGATCGCTTGGACCAGTATGGCGTCTGTGCTACGTATTGAGAAGCAGTGGTCACACGTACCAAAAAGATTTTGTTCGAGAAAATAAAATATATCTACCCGCTGTATCTTGTATGTAATGTTAGCACAGACGCCATACTGGTCCAAGCGATCAGCAGTCACCGGAAGACGTCGAATATGGCACCTAGCGCAGTCTGCAGATTTGATAGAAAACCCACAGGGCATTAAAAACTTACTTTTTATTCCTCACTTTACCTGGCACTAAGCGAACGTTCTACCAGACGCTCAACCATTCTATAAGGTTCTATGCGTGCTTAATACAGCAACGACGCTCAAGGGTTCGGCCATTGTGAACCCTCTCTCTCGTCCGTAGCAGGAGCACTTGGATTCGTTTCAAACCACGTAGCCGTGGCTCTCACGCAATGTGGGTGGGCACGGCGCCTTCGGCAGCCGTCACAAATGTTTCCGGAGAACAGAGTCAAGAGACAGAGGCGGTTTTGCTCCTTTAGCCAGAAATTGCTCAAGACCTGCCTCCTCCCTTCAGCCGTATACCATATAGCAGACAGATCGCCGCCAACAGTATAGGCGGCAACAGTTCACAGGGGAGTGAGAAAAAAAAAGAAAATCGCAACCGCTTCGCGTAATTCCGGGCTAATCAAAGAAAGCCGGCACTGGAAGCGATCTAGAAGCTTCTTGGACTGCTTATTCTTGTCTGTCTATTTCATATTTTACTTTTTTTCCCCCAGGCTTTGTAGTTAGAGAGCGAGCTTTACGCTCGCCGACCTCGGCAAGTGCTGCAGTCGCGAGCCGCACTGCGGTGGGGAAAGGCGATCCGTCAGCGATTCAAGCAAACACCGGCAAGCATGCGCAGGGCATCGTCGGAAGGGGATGAAGCGAAAGAACAAGCAACGACGGGTGCCGAGCAAAAAGATGAACGCGAGAGTGGAAAACGAAACTCAAGCGAGAACGAGCAGGGAATATCCTTGAGAGCAACTCATGCGCGACGGGAGCTGTATAGCGGGCGTTCTTCTCCCCCGCTTCGCGTGGGAATCGCAAAACATCGCTGCCGCCGCTGAGGACCCCGCGCCGCGCGGTCAGTCCAAAAAACGCGCGACGCAGTGAACGAGAGAGAGAGCCACTCTAAAAGAAATAAAAAAAAAGTAGAAGAGGGAGTAAAGATCGCGTGGAGTCGGTGACTTTGGGGTAAACAAAACAGAAGTGGCTGATGTCCGCTGTTTGGCAGCCGATACGCGAGAGCTTCTTTTCCTGCAGAGCGCGTGCGACGTGTATGGAGAGCGAACCAGGGGTTAGCTTCGGAGGGAACAGAGAAGGAGTTGGTGGAGAAGGGAGCTCCATACAATGGGCTCTGGAGTGGTCCAGACAAAACGTGCACTTTACGCAAGAGATTGAAAGTTTTTCGGAGGCTGCCAGGCCTCTCTCGTACACGAATTTCGTCCGCATCCAAAACACGGACGATGGAGGAGGAGAAATGAGAAGGAAGAGGCGAAGAGGGCAGAATGAAGAAGAGGAGCAAAGAAATAAATAAAAATAGAACACGAACAAGTGGCCTTCTAGCCTCTCTCGATCCTTCTCTCTAAGCCACGAAGAGCACTTGTTTCTAGTATAGAAGCGGGCGTGTGGATAGGATACTCGCGTGTTGCACCCACGTACCTGTCTATTTGGCGCGATCCGCTGGCTTGCATGATGCATGCATGCGGCGGTCCTCTCTGCTCTACTGCCGCGCTGTCGGGGATGGCGTGAGTCAATGAGCGGCAGGCTGCATGAATGAAAATGGCACATCACAGAGCAGGAAAGCATAGGAGGGGAGGGGGGGCAGAGGGGGGGGGGGGGTGCTATGGCGATCGGCGGAAGCGGAGGCGAACTCGAGCAGGGTGGAGGATCACTCGGACGACGATGGGAAGGAAAGATGCCCGAACGAAAATGCGCGTATTTCCTTTCGGTAGCCACGTGATTGGCGTAGATCTACGCCGCCGCCGTTGCGAGCCACCGCAGAGAGCCAGAGGCGGCTCGGCTCGCACGCAGCGACAAAAGGAAACGCGGAGCAGCGCGTGGGGCAGCGGCACCGACGCGCGAGCAAGCGAGACCGCTGCGCGAAAGGCGTGAGAACTCCGCACTCAGCCTCCCTCAATGTGTGCCGCAATCTCCGTCTTTCACGTTTGCTGCCAGTGGCCTCTCTCTTCTTCTTTTCTTTTTCTTTTACCTTGCTCGAATGGAAAAGCAAATGGCTGGCGACGGCATTGCGTCGTTTCCAGTTGCCGTCGTCGTCCTGTCCCCACGGTCTGAGCGCCCACGCTCCCTGCCTTGTTCATAGCTAAAGGCGGGCGACCGCCAGGGGGGTTGCAGAATCGCGCAAGTTACTTGTCGAAATGCGGTCTCCAGTCATCTTATTCTTTTTCTTTCTCTCTCTCTCTCTCTCAAGCTCGAGGGTCCGCGCTGACATTCACTCGTCTGGTACGGCTACCCTTGTCAATTCTTCGTAGTTAATACCAGACCCTATTTCTCATCGCTTCGGAATTAGTTTCTCGGTGCGTGCGTGCTCTTTGCTCACTACGGTTCGATTTCATAAACTCCGAGTTCTCTCGCTGTCCTTTCTTTGAATACTACAGCAGGTTCCATCCCTTGCTTACGTTTCGTTCTTTGCGCATGACCCTATCTCACTGCCCCTCTATTCACAATTTGCTTGCTGTTCGGTTTGCTGTCTTTCGAGTTCCTCCTCTGCGATCAAGCCTTTAGTTTTCGTTATTTTTTATTATCTATTTAATGTATCGTGTGTCGCCACGCAAACCTATAATGGCGGCGAGAACGAAAGCTGTGCGGCGGCAGTTCCCCGAAAGAATTAATGCCAGCGCTGGCAGCCAATCGAAGGAACAGGTCCTCTTGGTCGCACGCTATACTGCGAACAACAGTCCATTCAGACAAGCGCCTTCCCTTCTCCGCAATCAACTCTCTTACACGCTCACGTATGTACGTACAATCAAGTGGGCATGGACATACGTACACGGCGGCAAGCAGTGCGGTTAGGGCGTGGCTGCTATCGGCTCCAAAAGACACATTTGCGATCGCCGTAGGTGTTGCCGGGACATGCGCCGCGAATTGTGTCCCAGGGTGCTGAACGTAATCCCCGCCCATTCCGTATTTTCTGCGCCTCAGTTGGCGAGGCGAGCTCATAGGATGTAAGAGCGTAAAATCTTCCGACGGAGCCGTCGGCGATCTGGGCCGGTATAACGTAACCATTCCTTTCTCCTTATTCTATTCATTTCTTATCATCCACCGCTCCCGACCCGCTTATCCAGATAATAACGTAGATGAAGTGCCACAGAGACCTCTGACGAAGCACAAAAAGAAGAAAAAAAAAGTTGGAAGGCGATTCAACCTCCAGTTGAAGTCGATGACAAACCCCCGTATTCACAAACGCACTTCGACTCGACCCTTCACTCGAAAGGATCCTTGAGTGAAGGAAAGCTCGAGCGTTTTACTCGAAAATCTCAAGGCAGCCCCGCAGCTACCTTGAATCGCTCCTCGAGTGCAGTTCGTGCGTAAACATGGCTGCCTTGTGATTTGTCGCTCGCCTCGTCGACTTTTTCCGATGAACGTCACTTGCCTCCGTAGCTTTTCGTTGGTTAGCGATGCTGGGCATGTTCTAGGGCGTCGTTTTACGGACTGGTGTAATCCTTAGGAGCGCTTCGGCAACGGATTAATTCTGTATGTGGCGCTGAGAACAGATCAACCATCCTGCCAAGAAGACCGCCAGCTAGTGCAGTCATGTGTTGTTTTATTCCATGCACGAGCAAGTTAATGACATACATACGGGCATTCTTCGTGCGAGTTCTCCAAAACTATTATCGGCGCCAGTGTATTCACGTGTTTATGGCGGCTGATGGTACAAAGTCGCATCAGTTCAAGCACGGCGTGATACATTGCAACTGCGGCAGACTTCCAACCACTGAAAAGAAAACAACTGCGAAGATTCCTGCCATTAATGCGTGTATCGCCTGTGTGTTCGATAGCTGGATGCGTATCCGGCTGCGCGAGCGCCGGCATTCGCCCCGCCTGATAGGTTTGTACTTAGTTACATATCGTCACTGGCTACACCACCTCAAGGACGGCGAAGCGCACCGCAGGAAGACCTCAATTTTATGCAGTTAGAGTTAGTTGTTCTAGAGAAAACAAAACCGCAATTTTGTGTGAGAAGCGTGCAGTCGGTGGTATTTAAAGTAATAAGCAATTATTACGAGAACCTTGCTTCAAAATACTCAGTTTTATTAGCTTATCATGCTAATGCCTCCGTAGGCTGGGGCCAGATGTTCTCTCTATTGGGACCGGATGTTCTGGAACATCCGGTCCCAATAGAGAGATGACCAACCATGAACTGGCTTTCAGAATTATACCGGCAGGTACACACAGGCGAATGGAATGCGTTATTTCAATAAAAAGCACAGAAGAACAACACAATAGAGTATAGCTTTTGTACATCACATTATTTTTATTGCGATAAAAAAATCTGTAGCAGTGACATAACACCTAACACAGACAATGCTAGCAAGTGGTATAGCAGATATCTCACATATCTTTTTTGCGAACATTCCAGCCATTAGTGGGAGCATTCTGCAAGTGTTAGATCGCTGTATATCGGTTTGGTGGCCCAAGCCCCAGAGCAGCTTAAATGTTTCTTTGCAAATGCATATGAAAGCCGTCCAAGTTCATTTACGTAAAAAAAGGCATGTTCTGGAACACAAAAAATCGCAAACGCATGTATTTAGTATGAAAAGTACACTAAAGAAAATGAATACAGTACGTAAGCTAGTTTTGATATGCCTTAACGTGATTGTATTTTTATCACCAACGCCTTCTCTTAAGCAGGAACCAGGTTACCAACACAAGCACGCCGAGCAACTGTCTTTCCAAGTGTCCCGTATGTGCTGCGCTTGCATTGGTGTACAAGTGGAGAAGAGCTCCAGTTAATGTACCCTGCTGCACTGCAGTCGTTGTCGCACTATTCTGGCATGGTCGTCTATCTTCTTTCCAACATCTTTGCAGCTCAAACATCACCAGTAAAAGCATTTTGACTGCATTCATGTGCCTTCACAGACACCTTGCAGCTGAAGCTTTTGTGTTTCATCCAGATTTCTTTTCTTAAGCTATATTTAACAAAACAGTACATACGCATTAATTATTTCTGGTCAAGCCAAGCGCCAATCTGTAAAACAATAAATATAGCATTATCCTCGTCTTTTTGTGTTCTGAGAGGATTACAAGAACAGTGTGAACTCTGATCCTACAAACACAAGCAGTAGTACTAATGACAAAGATATTCTAGAATAAAACACCATCCGTGCTTTAGACAGTAGCCTGTCTGGTGAGGCACCCGACGGTATGCAGTAGCAAATCCTTGTAGGAAATATGCTGCTTCTGCTATGGTTCTAGCTTCAGCTTCAGATAAATTACGAACGCCGGAACACCGAATTTCTTATATTGGATGCGGATGACAGTTGGCTTCCATGGGGCTTGCAGAAGTTCAGCAATTGACAGAGGAACAAAACGTAGGGTAGCAGCGTGTATTGTGGGATCCCACAATAGGCCAAGTCGGGATGCGGACTGTCACAATGGCGATGCTGAAAAATACAGTTTCAGAAAAGCTGAGATCAGCCATCAAAAGTATGCTACATTTCTCAATGTACACGTGCTCATGCTAAAGTAGCTATAGCCTACCCCTAAATACTAAAGTGTTGGCTACAAATGCTGCCAAATGGCTGCACTACAAAATTGTGGGAAGTAAAAAAGCTCACATCTCAACCGTAACACATTATGGGTAACTGATGTCTTCATACATCATATCATGACTATGCTCTTCAAAACAATAATATATGACTGAAGAGGAATAAAATATGAATTTGATTGCCTAATGGCATGGATGTTTCATGTTATTGGTTCTAGACAACACGGTGTCCATTTCGCCATTTTGTCAATGTGGCGTGACGTAACATCAATATTATTAAGCAGTTTATGAAAGTAAGCAGACACTGATTACCGGGCAGATTAGTCAAGTACTTCTGCAGCACCTAGGTTCCGCCAGGGAAGCGAGAACGTGCAATTCCAACAGTCAGGCACCGCATCCATTGATGCTCTCAAGTCTGCAACAAGCCTCACTGCGCAGCATAGACGTTGATTTTTTCATCAGCTGGTCTTTCCAAGCTGCAAATCCTGCAGCAGAATGCCAAAAAATTTATATACACAGAGCATTCGTCCGCTAAGTTCAGTGTACCTAAGTAATTGAAACGAAAAGACATAGCACAACTAAAAAAAGAAGAAAAAAATGTGGCCGTTGAGTGAACTTGAAAGAACAGTTTATGAAACATGCATCAGATGCTGCTGCATAGCACATTGAAAAAGGTAAGGCGAAAAAACACTAATGCTGGTAATGATCTACTGACAAGTGAATTTTCGGCAGATTAAAACATTCCGTAGCGTATTTTTGAAGTGAGGAAGCACTGGAAATGCAAGCATCAGTGCTGGTTGATTGACAGTATGTGCTACAATTTGAACAAACCGACCAACAACCACGGCTTCTAAAACAAAGTACAGAAAACAAAAACGCTTGTTTCCTTGCCGGAGCTAAGCACTCAACCATATATATGCATCCTCTATACTGGAAGATTTCTTGCGCGATAGTCTCAATATCAGACGCTTTTCTCGGTCGGTGCCCTTCACTCGAGTCGCGAGCGCATTTTCAAGGCGTTTCTCGGCCGAGGAAAGGTGGAGTAGTGTTCGTGAAATACAACGGCGCCTTGAGTGAAGGAAGGCCCGTCACCTCGACTTGGCTGAGTCGAGGAGAAGCGTTGAGTCAAGGCGTGTTTAAGAATGCGGGGGAAAGTCTCCCTGAGCGAGTTGGGGAGGAGACAGGGTCGTAGTGACTGCGCACCGCACTTTATCGTGTCACTCCTTGCGTGAGGGGAGTAGGAGAAGCGTCGAACTCAAACTTATTTTGCTGCACCATCTTCGGAATCGGCCCACATTTGGACGCGTGATGACGCGTTAATTAATTTGAAACAGTTTCCGAGCTTCAACATGGCAAAACTACGATCCGCTCCGCTGTTGAACTGCAGGGTTTTGTCGGCGTTGTCGCTTA
The DNA here is from genome assembly GCF_013339745.2 of Dermacentor silvarum. Lineage (NCBI taxonomy): Eukaryota > Metazoa > Arthropoda > Arachnida > Ixodida > Ixodidae > Dermacentor > Dermacentor silvarum. Next base: position 267,456,015 of record NC_051154.1, on the reverse strand, counting down.
GCCTCGTCCTGTATCCGCAGCGCCGCTTCTGGACGCCCCCGGCTTCGAGCTGCAGCGTGCGCCGCGCACGTAACAGCCCGTTGTTCCTGCGTCTGGACCACGGAGCGGTCTTGGCGCCGTATATGGTCTCTTCTTGCTTAAGTGCGATTAGCGCTTCACAGGAGCTTCTCGACTGGAGTTTGGAAAATTAACATGCGGAGGCATGTTTGCGCGATGTGAGGGACGCGGTTCTTCGCTGCAGCAACCGCGCACTGACTGGTACTATACCACGCTACTATATACGTGTGGGAAAACGATGACATAAACTGGCAGGGTCGGCGTTCCAGCAAGCAAAGCTTTCTAACCGGACGTCTTGGAATACTGCGGCTTCTGTGCACCAGTCTGTGCGATTGGAGCACGAGCACGCTCAGACATATGTCGCCACCTGGCGTTCAACTTCTGACGCAAGAAGAAAACGTATAGCCTATATGTTAATGTGAGCAATTTTCGTAAGGAAATATATGGAAGCTAAAGAAATCACTATTTTTATACATAATTATCGGCGAAAGATTGCATAGAGTGTTCTTATAATTGAGATTGCAATAAAACGCGTCAAGAGCCTCAACGCGCTACATGACTTGCACGCGAGAAATGCTTAAGGATTTTCCATTTCGACTGTTGGAACATGCGCCCGTGGTCAAATGGCCAGAGCACCAGGCTATTGCGCTTACGGGTCCTCTGTTCGAATCCTGCAGCCATCGATAAATATAATGACACACACACACACAAACACCCACACGCACGCACACACACACACACACACACACACACACACACACACACACACACACACACACACACACACACACACACACACACACGCACACACACACACACACACACACACATATATATATATATATATATATATATATTTGGTACATCACGGTGACCAGTGGTCCCAGTAGTGCGCATGTCGGCCCACATATTAGGCTACACTTCTCCGGGACTGGGCCACGATAAGAAGTTAGAAACATACCCGATACGGAAAAGTGGTCAAAACTCGATTAAAAAACAAAAAAAAAAACTTTGTCTTTACATTGGGAATAGCATTTGGAATCAAATCGGGGAAGGAGGGGTAAAGCAGCCTGTCTTTCGCTGCTCCATTTCACTTGACGGGTGGACAACCGAAGCTCAACACCTAATGTAGCAACAAAATATATATGTAAGCAAAAATTACGGCAGAGACAACGCACTTGTTGGAGTCTACGTTAAGCGAAGCTTTCTTGAATTGTTTTAATTAAATGAAACGGAAAGAGGCACATTATGTATGCAATTCTATCTTAATTTCCAAGTTAGGCGTTTCTTTAAATTATTATTAATGATGTAAACATCAGAAACAGTGAAAGAGAAGCAGGCCAGCAATTGTCTCCTAAGAAGAACACCATGCACGCCTATGCACTTGAAGAGCAAATGGAATAAAAAGGGGATGAGAAGATGATGGAGATGAAGAAAGAAAAAAAGGAGAGGAAGGCACGCCATAACACATCACACAATCACACGAAGAGAAACGAGCATTACAGACGAGAGTGTGGTCCCGTCGTTAACAATAATTCTATAGCGCACTGCAGCTTTGTGGGCCTCATATCAAGTTGAAGCACGACCTTTCGGAAACAATTAGAAATCATTAAAGCTTGTTCAAGCAAGATTGTGTTGCTGGGACTTGTTGAACACAGCGACAATGGCGGGAATTTGGGCATTCTCCCAGCAAATGCTCCAAGGGCTCGAGCTTTTCGCTATGGTGCCCACAAAGCCAGGCACGAAGGGCTCGAGCCGGTGCACGCATCCTTGTCGGTGAAGGCGATGTATGAACACACTGGATACGTAACTTGAGCAAGCGAAGCCTGCAGCGGCGAGTAAAAGCACGGCCAGAGATTGGTGTAAGGTACCATCCTTTGGCGACTCATTCATTCGGGTGTGAGCGTTGCAGGTGGTAACGTATAGGCAGTCGAGCGTTGTCTAATTTGCATAATGTATAAGTGAAATCAAGGTTTTGCGCTGACACCACCAGACCATCAGGTGCCTTGTTTCCTAAGATACCAGTGTGTGATTATATCCACTGAAACATCCATGTTCTTCCCTCAGGTGTAATTTGAAGGGTCATAAGTACTTCACGTAGAATAGGTGTGTCACCGTTGGCGCATAAAAACCAGCTGCGAGCTCTACGGAGTTGCTTAGAATAGCAGCCTTTGACAATTTCGGATTTTGGATAACATACTTCAGCGCCATATTAATGCTTAATAGTTCTGCAGAGGTCGAATAATCCGTATAATGAGTATAAGATGCCGTATAATCTATTCGAATGGAACGCTGTGCTGCTGTCTCTGTGTAATAAATGTAAACAAGTGTTACACGTTTGTAAGACGTGAAGGCGAAAGCCTGCCAGCTGTAGAAGATGACGACGAACGCGCGAGCAGTGGCACGAGCGCGTCTCTGTGACTACGTGACGTGTGCAATCAGGCACGCACAAGGCAAGCCACAACCATGGATCAGCTCTGGCTTCATTGAATCGTGCTCGTCTCACACCGCGGAGGCCCGGGTTCGATTCCAACCCAGCCGAAAATGTACCAAATTTTCTTTTCAAAGCCACTAATTTACTTTGTTTACCGGAACCTCTCCTGAGAAGTGCGACGTCAATCCGAGCATTTTTAGACGTGTTATTACTATTTGCGGCATCGGCCATTTTTCATCACGGCGCAGTTTCGCCAAGGTCACCGGAAGGTCACAGCCAACATAGACGCCTAATGCTCTCGCCTTAAAGCTGCCTTTAAAATGCTAGCTGCCGTCGTGCGCCGCGATCTATGCGGTGTAGGGCCCTCTGATCAGCTCGTAAGCCTTAAAAATAGTTGGCTGGCTTCGGCAAGTAAAGCATTTGATTGTACAGGTCGTGGAAGGCCTAGTATTGTTCGAAGAGGAGCTCGATGACGTTTCTTCAGCTGAGCCATCAGTCGAGTTGGAACATTGACTAAAGGCGAAGCAATAAATTCCGGCAGAATCGATCATCCAAGCAATGCAGCGCCAAATCGCATTGCCACCGCCGAAACCCGTCATGTTTGAGGCGTGTATGCAGCCGGGTTCCTCTCTCGCCCATTCCTAAGCACAGGCTGCACCATATAGAGGCGCGCCCGCGAAGTTCGCGCGTGGCGAGTGTCTGATTATTTGATTATATATGACGCCGGTTCGACTCCGCTCAGCACCAAATAAATTTTAAAGGACTTTTTTTTGTCATTGAAGAGTAGTATGTACGCAGTGACATCTACTTATTGACCCAAGTCGGTCGAACGGTTGGTTTCGAACACGGTTCACTCAGCACAGCAGCCCGATGCTCTACCCATTAGACCATGGACTATCCAGTCATACAATATGGCTGTACAGAGATTAGGCGTAGGTAAACAGACAAATATGCCACAATCTGGGCGAAGTTCCCAAAGAACGATAATCCCATCAAAACCAGAGTATGAAGCCGACAACCAGTTCTTATTTGTCCGTATAATGCTCTGCTATAGTATATATTAAATGAACACACCACCAACACGACCGAGCGAAAAAAAGTGTATGATAGAACACAGTACATTAAGTTTATTTAAAAACTGAACATTAGCGCTACTTTTCTCGCTCTCATTTAAAGCTACTGATCGCATTAACTAAAATACTTATCCGCTAGGTGGGATGTAACATCACTATATTGCATGCTGCGTGGCGTTTTGTGTTAAAGAAAAATAATGTTTTTGCAAGAATTTCTATAAAATGTTGGAGACTTTACTAGGTTCTGTAAAGCCTTTATTATGAAGTGATTTAAAGAAGTTTTCCGCTTGAATCTGCAAAAAGTAGTGCAAGCGAGTAGGGCCTAGCTTCCTGAAACTGCAGAGTGAGTTTCGAGGTACGCCACAATGAAGGCCTTCAGAATAATATTGACCACCTGGAGCTCTTTAACGTGAACGAAAATCTAAGTATACGTGCGTTTTTGCATTTCACACACATCCAAATGCGGTCGGGATACGAACCCTCGACCTTGTGCTCAGGAGCAGAAAGCCACTGCGCCCCCACGGAAGGTACCATTTAGTCATCCCCGCAAAACGTGTGACGGAACGCTGAGAGCAGAACTGTTTGTAGTGCAGACAGTGAATTGTCACACCCGTTTTGATAATTGGATGTGATGGTCAGCGTAATATACGGCTATAATTTAGTTGAGCTGTACTTGAATGGGAGGAGGGGGGGGGGGCATTACTCTCAAATGACAAACGATGATGTTCATTCAATCAGCTGAAGTCACGATGACGTCATGACCATTTATGAGAAATATTGAGGCTATCGCCCTTTTCGCGATATCTTTGGAACGGATGCCGTTAAACTTGGCGCTACTGAGTCGGGATTTTGTCTAAGCTGACGTGACGTCATTATATTCCCCAGTGCCGATTCTGGGGCGGAATTCACTAAGCGAACTTACGAATAAATTTTGGCGTAAGAAAAATTTGACAAAAGAAAGCGTATTCACAAAGCTAAATATGTTCGTAAGATCAGCGAGCTTGCCATGTCCGCCGCTGCAATGACGAGCGCCGTAGTAAAAAAAAAAAAAAAAAAAAAAAAAGGCGCGTATGTAATCGTAGCACAGGTGCGAACTTCAGTACTTGCGCGAATAGCAAACGTAAGGACGTTTCACAAAAACTAAACAGCCGTCGCAACTGATGACGTAAGAAGAAATGTCTACGATAGGGGGGGGGGGGGGGGGGGGGGTAGTAGGTCTTACGAACATAATTATGTCTACCTGCGCCGCTCGAGGTGACGCGGGTAATCGTTGGAACGCGCTGTTTCGACCGATTGGCCAGGGGCCACAACGGATAGCCGAGGATGGCGCGTGCTTATATCCTTGTGACGCACTGTGATTTTGTCATCTTAAAGTGCATTGAGCACTATTAGTGCACAATCGTATTGGGGGCGCGCTGCTGTGCAGGCATGTAATATTAATGATGTGCTGTGAACTTCTGCTTGATGTCTGATAGGCTATTGCGACTTTATGCGCGCAATAGCCTGACTTTTCATACTCGTCATGACACTCCATTGGTTGGTAGCAAATACAAGTGTCCGTCTAGGGGTGTGTGAATAGCGATTCTTTAGACCGAATCGAATACGAATCGAATAGTGCCAAAAGCGAATTGAATCGAGTCGAATATCGAAGAGTTTTCGAATAATGAACAACCGTTATCACAATTAATGTAAAACGATGTTCGCATCCCAGTATTCTTAAAGTTAGCAAGTTGCTGCGATTACATAGTACGTTATGAAGCGTTGTTTATTAATAAGACAAATGAAGCATTAGGAGCAAGCAAGCAGTTTCTTCGCATGCTCAGCGCTCTTCAGAGAGCACGAATGATCGCTGTACAGCCTGTTCAACACCACCTGAGAGCAATTCCAACACCACCTGAGAGCGATGCAAATGCTGCAAGCGTTATGAACAAAATATTTTCATGGCCCCAAACGACGGTCAAAATGCGGCGATACGCATGCCTCTCGGCCGCCTTTGCATATGGCCGCTCATTAGCATAATTCGTCCGGCTAGTCGCACCACAAATTATGGTGGCAAATCTCTGCAATGGCGGCACGTGAAATCGACGTTTATGAAACGGCTCTTCCTGTGACGCTCCTCATGGCATATTCCTTCAGCCAATCAGCAAGCTGACATGGCGCCTATCTTGGACCGCCACCACATACTCGCGAAATTGCAGATACATTGCGCATGCTTCTGCACGCTACCGCTCATTTTCTATTTGAAGCGCAAACGTCGCAATGTAGCTGCCAAGGCCCAGAAGAAAGTATTAAGGCCGTACTACACGTACGCGTGCCGGCGCGCGTAAACTCGCGCCCAAGCGCATCACGCTCGCGCAGATAGTGCAGGACAGATCGTATATATACGCGTCGAAGCACGGCGCGAGCACAGATATTTCATGTTTACACGTGTTAAGAAATAGTGTTGTCCGACAAGGCGGCACTCATATGGTTCCTGCTTCAGCGTGAATGCTCGTGATGGCTATATGTTCTCACTCGCGTTGATCGCCAGTAACTATTGAAATGAGCTTTCGCTTTCTCTAAACTCCCCTGGAACGTTAGCCATGAGCGCATAGCATGTCCAATTTCTGAGATCGTTCTGCGATTCCAGCGCCCGTAGGCCTAACGAGACGCATCCGCACAGCAACAACAGGATGGTTGCTAATGGATTGTCCTGGCTTGGGTATGTTTGGCACGAGGCACCAGACGAAACGATGTCAGAAATGCGAAACGATGTCTACCAAGGCGAAAATGTGAGGCAAGTGGGCGCGCGCTGCATGGCGCGCGTCTTGTAGGTTCAAAGCGCCATTACTCGCAAGGGGAGGAAAACGCAAGGCGCGTGGGCGCGAGCTTTCGCGCGTCTGCACGCGTACATGTAGTCTGGCCTTTAATCGATGAAATTTCTAGCTGCACATCACGTTTCGTCATCTTGATTAAAACGCAAAATTGCATTTTGCAAAACTTCCGCTTCGCGGCACAACTTTCAAAACACGTGACCTCTCGACAGCCAATCATGAAGTCAGCAGGGCGGACAATGGCTGCCATGCGGCCGCCATGCGTGTCGAGAATAGAGCCCCATGACTCGTCGAACGTTCTATAGCGTAATCGCTGATGCCCGCGTGCCTTCCAGAAAGTTCTACACAATTCGTGTGGCGCATACAATGTCATTACGCAAAGTTCGGCGAAAACATACATAACAGATAGAATTAACGATAACATTCAAATAAGTTGCAAATCATGCGGGCGCGTCTTGCTCTGAGCGATAGCTTCAAGTTGTTAGCATGTGAAATGCAGTCCCCGGAAAAAGGATAAAATAGTCACAGGCCTGCGCGGGACACGCAACACAGTCACAGCGTAAGCTGGTGGAGCGGCTCAAGAGTAGCTCCAATTGCGGCGCCACGCACAAGAGGGTAGGACGTTCTGGCGGGCAAGTTGTTTCATAGCTTTTAGACGTTTTTAAAGCTGCGCGAATAAACGAGGACACATGAAAGAAACACACACGACACCACGAGCGCAGTGGCGTCGTGTGTGTTTCTTTCGTGTGTCCTCGTTTATTCGCGCAGTTTTAAAAAACAAAACAGGGTCTTCGCGGCAAAGTCTCTTCGCGAGATGCGGCTTGTAATGATCTCTGCACAGCAGCCTGCTGAACCCGATCAAGCCTTACAACTGCAACTTACATGTCGGGCACGCTGTGTTTGCAGGCACCTTAACTAGATGGTGCCACCATACTGGCGGACGCTCGGGCAGCTCGGGATCGCGTTGATTGCGCGCCTCGTCGGAATCCCATCTCGTCGTCTGCGCCTGCGCACGCTGCGTTTGCAGGCACCTTACATAGATGGCGCCACCATACTGGTGGAGGCTCGGGTCGTCTGCGCCTGCGCGCCGGCCTAGGGGGCGTGTATAGGGCATTTTTTCGCTGTCCGAGAGCAAGCGCTTGCGTGGCTCAGTGGTAGAGTATCTGGCTCCCACGCTGCGAGCACGGGTTCTATCCCGGCGGGATCTGGGTGCATTTTTTTCGCATATCCGCCGTTAGCGGTTACGCGGCGGCGGACACCATCGCTAATTCAATGAGCCCATAACGGCTTACGCTGTAAAATTGACACTTAAGTATCATTACCTGATTTGAATGAGAAAGCATTACGACTTCTCTAATTGGTTACGTCCGCTGTACGTGACGTCATACATTGTCACGTGTCCTTCACAACTCTACCTTAATCCACCATGCTTTAATTTGTACCAACCTTAATCCACCATAATCATTTTTAAAAAAATCCACCTTGCTGAAATTTGCACCAACCTTAATTCACCTTAATCAACTTTACTCTACCTTGCTCTTCTTTGTACCAACCATAATCCTCTTTAGTCCACCTTGCTCCAATTTGCACCAGCCTTCATTCACCTTAATCCTTCTTGCTCTAACCTGTACCAACATTAATCCACCTTGATTTTTGGTAGCACTCGTTCAAGACAACGCCGGATTTTCTGCCTCATAGGACATCAATGCTTTCGCTTTAATAAGTACACGTGTCATTATAATGGGTAGCATCCATGCGGCTGAAGAAGCATCAAAGTAAGAACGTACTCGTAATAGCAATTAAAGAATGCCCACACATTAGCACCGTCCATAACTTTCAGAAATGCTTCGCATGACATAGCTAATTTGGCACGTAAAAACCCAGAAAAAAGACATAGCTAATCATCAAGGATGATTTCTGTCTTAATATATTTTTTTTCCTTTCGGATTATGTTCGATACTGAAGTCAAGTAAAAATAATTGCGCTAAATGCGGCAACAAACCATTATCCCGGAAACTGCGGCTGATAATAACAAGAATAAAAAAATATCGTCATTTGAAAGTGGAGCAGAGAAAGTACGAGGGTTACGTAACGTTTTACTAGGGGCCAGCCGTATTGTATGTGCAAGCCGTACTTATAACATTGCTGCAGAATTGTATCACCAGGGCAAGACGGCTCACTTGAGTTAAGGGCAATAGAATATTTTGTACTTGAATGAGCGGTTCGGAACGGTTCAGCTCACTGAAATGAACCGGCTCATTTGAATGGCTCGCCGGTTGACTTGAATCTGTAACCTGTGGTATGCATATTCTAGTTATATGGCTTCAAAAACAGCATAAGCGTTAGTATAGAATACGCATGTTATAGGCATTTTTACTATGGTTGGTGACTATTTATTAATTTCTTATTCTAAAGGCAGGAAGTTTTAATAAAAATGACCCTTTCTTTTCCGATATTGGCGTGATAAAATGCTTCTTTTACTGTAACTGATACGTCACTGAGTTCGCTCCCGCCTCGCCGGGCTGACGACTGCTGACGAAAGTGCGGTGCTGGCGAAACACATAGCGCGCAAGCGAACGTTCGGAAAGCGAGATGCTATAGCGCGAACTCGCCCTTGAGCCGTGAGCCAACGAGCTGAGCGGAGCTGCACTATAACGGAGCGCATAGCTGGGTGAGAGCGACGGCAGAAGACAGAAAAAGAACGGCAGCCGAGTCCATGCCGAGCTGACTGGAACTCGAACAAATGTTTGGAACGCGGAGAAAGTCCGACAACTGCCGAAGTCACCCCCAGGAGAGCCGGCTCAGACGGAACGGCTCGGCCCGCGGCTTCCTCTCTTTAAGAACCGCTGCTCACTTTTACTGAACCATGGCTCACTCGTTCTCTAAAAAGGGCGGCGCAAAAGATCCGGCTCACTGCTGAGCGACCCATTCTACTATAGACGGTCATACTGTAAACAATCGGGCGCCTGTGTGCACGTGTTTTCGGCGTCTCGAGTGACATCTGCGTCTATTTGACGATGGAGCCTCTTCCTCTGATTAATATGCTTTGCTCGCAATGCAAAGCACACATGAACTAACCGCTTCACCTGCTGCAACTGAGCGTCGTCGTTCACCACTGCCATGTCTGTCATATTGTTTGTCTTAAATTTATCGGCTATGGCTACTAAGCTGGCTAAGCCGTGTTTTGGCTTATGTTGGCCAGACATTCTTGAATTAGACAGTATACAGGTTGTCCCAGCTATCACGCAGCACGATTAAAAAAAAAAAAGAGGAGCGGCGTTACGCGAAGAAAACCTAGTGCGCATTTTTTCTAAGAAAGTACAGTAGCCGCCAGTAATTTTTTGGTTACTGAGATTTAATTAGGTAATTTTAATTAATTATCTAGCTCGAGAAGTACTGTCCTAATTATCAAAGTGTCAATGAGAAGATTGTAGAGCAACATGAAAAACTCCCGATACAGCTTTCTGTTGCTCAATACGGGTTACATAAATGTGTTTTTCCGAGCGTGAAAGAAGCCTGCGAATACACGCAAAATGCCTCTAGCGGCCAATCGCGCGGTAATTCTGTGTGTATTCGCGGGCTTATTTCACACTCGGAAAAACACAATTATGTAGCAGGTGTTCAGAAACAGAAAGCTGTATCGGGAGTTTTTCATGTTGCTCTACAATATTCTCATTGAACTTTGATAATCAGGACAGTACCTCTCGAGTTAGATAATTAATTACAATTACCTAATTAAATCTCACTAACCAAAAAATTACTGGCGGTTACTCCACTGTACTGGAAACAATACGCACTAGGTTTGCTTCGCTTAACGCCTTTCCTCTTTTTTTAAATCGTGTTGCGTGACAGCTGGGACACTCTGTATATCAGGCAAGCGATGCCCCATATGTATATTAAAATAAATAGATTGACTTTTGAGACACTCTACACATACCTTGTTCTACCTTTCTCACCAATTTTCTTTTTCCCTTTTGCTATCATTGCCATTGATATCAATGTCAAATGACATTAATTTTTCCTGTGTAGCACCAGCATGGGTCGAATGAAATTCGTTGCACCGAATGTCATTCGAATCTAATTACATTAATATGTCCAGTGTGACAGGGGTATTATAAAGGGGAGGGTGGCGCCTTTGTTAGTGCCGGCTATTCCACTTCGCAGGGCGAAGCAAAACTAAAAGGACAGAAACCCTGGATACAGTCACATATTACGAACATGTTCGTGTGATTAGATTTAGGTACACGTTAAAGAAGCCCAGGTGGTCAAAATTAATTCGGAGTTTCCCACTACAGCGTGCCCCCCCCCCCTCCTTTTTTTTTACCCGCATCAAAATTCCGTACGGCGTATACAAAATGAAAAGATAGCGGCCTGTGTCCTGGACGAAGTTCAGGAACAGCCGCTGCAGGGGACCATGCCTCCAGCACTTAAGGTCAGGTGGTCGGACAGGGCGTACCTCATAATGAGATCGTGGTTTTGATACGCAATATCCCAGAATTAAAATTTCAATTTAATTGGTGGGGTCATAGAAAAGTATGGTGAGTGAGCCATTTGGTCGGTGAAGTTGTTGACTTCAAATCACGTGCAGTCAGTTCACTTGACTTTGTCATGTACTGAGTGTAGCCATAAACTGTGCGCGGACAATGTACACGCTCCTGGTGCGTTGCGTGCAAGTGTATAAGCGACATCGCTCCTGCACGCGTTGGGAGTTTGGTCGAATGTCTATTAAGGGGAATCTCGAGCATATTCAAGACGTTCTGAATTTTTGTTGAAGTTGAGTCAAACTATTACGTACGTGCTGTGTGACATATACGTAACAACGTCAAACCAACTGGCCTGCCAGCACGTCCTTATTGGGCCAAAGGAAGACGGATCAAGAGCATCGTAAGCTAGTGCTTGCTGCGGTATTAGGGACGACGAAGTGATTCTTGTACAGATCAGTGTTCCTTCGCGCTGCAGTATTTTTGTTTATTACCCGTGGTTTAATGGGAGACGCCGCTCCCATTGCTACGGCAATGGAAGTGGAGTCAACAGAACGCCGACGGGACGTTACTACCACGTCAGGAACCGGCCCGAGGAAGAGAAACTGCCCTCCAAATCAAGCCGGCAGTGAGGACACTGTGTTGTACTCCTGCTCAAGCGATGACGCCTCAGATGATGAAGGCTTCGAGAGAGTGGTACACCGGAAGGCCAAGAGAAGAAACATCAGCGAACGGTCTTCGTCAAGTAAGTCAACTGTCCTGCCACAGCGAAGGCCGTCGGCGCACACACTTCTCTTTGTGCCTGACAGGCCTGTGGACAACCTCAACCGCCTTAATCGACAAGCGGTTTCCGCTACTCTGGAGGCTCTTGTCCCAGGAGAGATTAAAGATATCAGGATTAATAATCGAAAGAATGTCCTGGCTATTGATGTTCGCAACCGAAGCGCAATCAATGCTTTGATGGCCGTAAAGCTCCTGGGCAACATTAATGTCCACTACCTCGTGCCGCAGGACTACGAAACCACGGCTGGTGTGGTTTACGATATTGATACATCGATTAGCGACAGCGACCTGCCAATTTTAATCAAACCTGCGACAGATGGTATTGCCTTACTGCAAGCTCGGCGCCTTGGCAACTCGAGCTGTGTAAAGCTCGACTTTAAAGGTGACTGCCTACCATCGCACGTAAAGGTCGGACACTTTCGTCATGTGGTACGGCCTTTCGTACCAAAACCACTTCAGTGCAGAAGATGTCAAAGACTTGGACACGTGAGTGCTGTCTGCCGAAATTCAACGGTATGCCCACGATGTTCCGAACAACACGACGCTGACACCTGCCGTGCAACGGAGCTCAAGTGCACAAATTGTCAAGGATCGCACGCTGCATCCTCAAAAGACTGTCCACGTCTAAAGAAAGAGCAGAAAATCTTGAGGAAAATGGCCAGAGACGGATCATCACACAGAGATGCTTCTGCTGCAATAAGGCGACATCGCTCCCGAAAAGGAAAGTCCACGAAATCCTCTTCAGGTTCGAGGGAGATGACTCGTCCTGCAGTGCCGCCTCCTGCTCCATCTGTCTCCAATAAGAGCACGAATGTCAGCGAAAAAAGCAACCATGGTGTTGACACCTCTTCAAGTGAGGAGTGGCCAGCGCTGCCGAAGACATGCCAAACACCAGAGCCACAGCATATGACTCGCCACTTGCAGTCCAACGTCGCTGCAGTTGACCACATACGAGACAAGGATTTGCAAGTGATTGCTATGCTGAAGTCGCTCACGAATGTCATGCGTCTACTACTGACAAACATGGATACTCCGGCTGCTCGTAGCGCTCTGCAAGTACTGGACACGTTGACTCCAGTGCTTGAAAGCTTCGTATAGCACTATGGCCCGCTCCTCGCTGCCATTCCACAAGGAAGTCAAGAAAGCCTCTCTGTTGCAGTGGAATGCCCGGGGCCTCAAATCAAGAATTTCAGATTTTAGACACTTTGTCTTCGAAAACCGTTTTCCCATCCTCGTAATTTGTGAACCGAACGTTCAAAATGCCATCCGCATTTCTGGATATGAAGCATTCATGTCCTCTACCTGTGGTGATGTGAGCAAGGTGATTGTATATATAAGATGTGAACTGACGTACGTGTTGCACCTAATCCCACCTCACGACACCAACCAGTACGTTTGTTTAATCGTAAAGACGAAGAAACTTACGTTCACTCTCGTCGCTGCCTACATTGCTCCTTCAAGTCGCTTCGACTCTAAACGACTGCACGACGTGTTATCCACGACACCCGGCCCTACGATCCTCACTGGAGATTTTAATGCTCACCATCCGCTTTGGGGGAGTTTGAAGATGGACTCTAGGGGAAAGAGGCTTGTATCTTTTGCAACACAGCACGACCTTTATTGCCTCAACGATGGTAGTCCAACATATTTACGAGGGATTACATACAGCAGCTGCCTAGATTTGACCCTGGTCTCTCGGCGTCTTGAACGAAAAGTGCAATGGTTCTCAGATATCGAATCACATGGCAGCGACCATATTCCCACGTATCTGAAGATCAAGGGACTATTGAAATACTCCTCCACGACTCTCCAACGAATTGACTGGCCAGCGTTTCGGTCACACATGGAGGAAGTATGTCAGGAAGGAAACCATTCTAGTCTGGAACACGAAATTCAAACAGCCATGAAAGAGACCTACGCGCGGTTTTCAGCCGTTCCCGAAATATGAAGAATTTGAAGCCGAATTGCAGCGACTACGAGCGATTCGCCGGCGGGCGGAAAGAAGATACAGGAGAACAAAATCCATCCACGATCTCAGAGAGGCAAGGCGAATACAAAAGAAGATTCAGCGGCGCATCGATGCGCTCCAATCTCAAAAATGGAAACGATTCTGTGAGTCGTTGGATCCACGTCAGCGCTTATCTCAGATATGGAGGACCGTGCGTGGACTTCGCGTATCACCGCAACAGCGTGTTCCTTTCAAATCTCTCGCTTTGCACCAAGGTTGCAGAGAGATTCAGATTGCTGAAGAATTTTGTTCAAGACTTGCTGGCTTGCAGCCCCAATGTGCACTTACACCATGTGTCACTCCTGCGTCCCGGGACTCCCGTATGGATGTCATGTTTTCGATGGAGGAGCTTGATGCGGCCCTGGCGACTTGCAGGCGCTCTTCGTCACCTGGGCCAGACGGCGTTACCTATACGGCGCTCGGCAATCTTGGCCAGAAGGCGCAACTCGTGCTGCTAAACCATTACAACGAGTCTTGGCGCAATGGTGTGGTTCCACGTGAATGGAAATGCAGCCGCTTGGTACCACTTCTCAAACCAGGTAAATCACCGTTAGATTTGTCATCGTACCGCCCCATCGCTCTGGCCAGCTGCATCGGAAAAATAATGGAAAGAATGGTTTTGACGCGCCTGGAATGGTACCTGGAGAAATACAATGTGTACCCAGATGCTATGGCTGGCTTCCGGCGTGGGCGCTCATCCATAGACAATGTCATCGATTTGGTCACATTTGTTCAACATCAAAAACGTCTGAAACGACTCACTGCGGCATTGTTCCTTGACATAAAAGGCGCCTACGATAACGTAGCACATTATGCCATTATAGAGGCTCTGATTGAAGCCGGAATTGGTGGCCGCACTTTTCAGTGGCTATGCAGCTATCTGACCGACAGACATTTCTTCGTGATGACCGAGGATGGCGCCACGACTCACTACCAAACATTCCGTGGAGTACCACAAGGTGGGGTGTTGAGCCCGACACTATTCAACTTAGTGCTCGTTGGCCTAGTCAGATGCTTGCCCAACACCGTTGGAATATCAATCTATGCTGACGATATCTGCATCTGGGCGTCTGCTGTAACACGACTGCAGGTACGAGCAAGGCTACAAAAGGCAGCTACGTTAACATCACTGTACTTACGAAAACAGAACTTGGAGCTGTCTTCAGAGAAATGCTGCCTTGTTACATTCACTCGGAAGGCAATGAGGCCTTACTCTGTAAGTGTCAATGGGCAAACAATTGCAAACGCACGGAAACACCGCTTTTTAGGGGTAATTATCGACCGCGACCTTTCATGGAGCCCGCACGTTTCATACCTAAAGAAGAGGTTAACGACCATAACACACCTCCTTAAATTCCTCGGTGGAAAATCATGGGGCACATCGGTGCGGTCAATGCTGCAGCTTTATTGTGCCTTATTCCTCGGTTTCGCAAGATACAGCCTCCCGGTGCTAGGCAACACCTGCAAAACAAACCTGCGTGTACTCCAGGGACTACAAGCTCAAGCCCTAAGGACGTGTCTCGGTCTTCCGAAGTGTGCGTCTACGGCGGCAACGATTGTCATTGCGCGAGACCACCCAATAACAACGTACTTAGCCACCGACGCCCTCAGGGCGCATATTCGGCACGTTGCCCGACTACCTTCCCACCATCTTGCATCTTTACTTACAGAAAGGCCACACACAACTTTCAGTCGTATAATTGCAGCCAATCATACCTCGTTGCCATCGAACTACATGCCTGCAGCAAGACCATCCTCACCGTTATGGTGCCTGCACAAACCTGACATACGCCTCACCATCCCAGGAATCACAAAGAAAGCTCACATGCCGTCATCTGCCCTGAAACAGGCCACGTTAGGACTTTTACATGAGGTTCACAGTGCCCGCGTACATGTTTATGTCGATGGCTCAGTCACACCTACAAGTTCAGCTGCCGCAGTGGTGATTCCAGCAAGATCCGTCAAGATGCAGCTAAAGACGTCACATGTCTCATCAACAACAGCTGCTGAACTGGTAGCCCTCCGTGCGGCTCTTCATTTCATTCTGGAGGAACCACCCCATCCATGGTCAATCTTCTGTGACTCCAAGGCAGCCCTACAGAGTTTACTCTCAGTACTGCGCCATGGATCACATGAGCAGCTCGTCGCAGAGATAAGACAAGTACACCATCGCATAATTGATGAAGGGCACAATATAATATATCAGTGGTTGCCTAGTCACTGTGGCATACATGGCAATGATCGAGCGGACGCAGCGGCCCGATCTGCTCATGACGGTGTCAACTGCGTTGCCATTCCTCTTTCGAGAGCCGACGCAGCGAAAAAACTTTCCGCGCTTGCGCGTGAACTAACATTGATGCAATGGAATTCCTCCGATTTCACAAGTGCACGCCTTCATGCCCTGGACCCTAATTTACAGCTTCGTATTCCATTCGACCTTCCACGACGGGACTGCACACTTCTAATCCGTCTATGGCTTGGAGTAGCATTTTCAAATGCGTACTCCTTTCGTATCGGAATGGCCAATAGCCCACTTTGTGAATCCTGCGGGTGCAACGAAACAATCGCACACCTTCTTTGTGAGTGCCCTCGTTTCAACCCGCAGAGAGCAGCTCTCTCAGCGACAATAGATCAACTGGACAAACGCCCAATAACAGAAAAGAACATCCTTGGAAACTGGCCTACACAAACAACGGCGCGAGCCGCCCTGAAGGCACTGCTGCGTTACTTGAAAGACACCGGACTCAGTGACAAATTGTGACTCTGCATTGTGTTACTTAGGACGGAACGTTCAGACAATGCAACACGAGAACGCCTTCGCGGACTTCATGACAGTGCCCACAGAAACAGTTCTGTTTTGTGTGCGTGTGTGATTTTCTTGTTTCCTTCCTTTTTGTTTATTCTTTATTTTCACTTATTTTTCTCTCTCTCTCCTTTCGCATCCCTTTACCCCTCCCCCGGTACAGGGTAGCCAACCGGAGATAACCTCTGGTTAACCTCCCTGTCTTTCCTTTACCTTTTCTCTCTCTCTCTCTTCACGTAAACCGTAATTTCTCTAAATGTGTCTAGGGATTGTTGATGCATCCAGTCCAATTTCGCGTTGAAGAATGTCACTTCGTATTTACATTTGAACTAGACCAGAAGCGTTTCTAGTGGCTTTCACGCGACCGTAGTTTCTCTATGTGTCTAGGGATTGTTTATACAGTAAGTCCAATTTAGCGTTAAAGAATGTCACTTCGTATGTTACTTTTGAACTAGACCAGAAGCGTTTCCTGTGGCTCTCACGCAACCGTAGATTCTCTATATGTGTCTAGGGATTGTTCACGCAGTCACTCCAATTGCGCGTTCAAGAATTCTACTTCGTAATTTTCTTTTTACTAGACCAGAAGCGTTTCTAGTGGCTCTCACGCAAACCCTAGTTTCTCTATATGTGTATAAGGATTGTTTATGCAATAAGTCCTTTTGCGCGTTGAAGAATATCACATCGTGATTTACTTTTGAACTAGAGCAGAAGTGTTTGAAGTGGCTTTCACGCACCCGTAGTTCCTCTATTGTGTCTAGAGATTGTTTACACAGTCAGTCCAATTTAGCGGTAAAGAATGTCACTTCGTAATTTACTTTTTAACTAGACCAGAAGCGTTTCCAGTGGCTCTCACGCAACCGTAGTTTGTGTCTAGGGATTGTTCATGCAGGCATTCCAATTGCGCGTATAAGAATGCCACTTCGTAATTTACTTTTGTACTAGACCAGAAGCGTTTCTAGTGGCTCTCACGCAAACCGTAGTTTCTCTACATGTGTCTAAGGATTGTTTATGCAGTCAGTCCAATTGTGCGTTGAACAATGTCACATGGTGATTTAATTTTGAACTGTTTGAAGTGGCTTTCACGCACCCGTAGTTCATCTATTGTGTCTAGGGATTGTTTATACAGTCACTCCAATTTCGCGTTGAAGAATGCCGCTTCGTAATTTACTTTGAACTAGACCAGAAGCGTTTCTAGTGGCTCTCACGCAACCGTAATTTATCTGTCTAGGGATTGTTCATGCAGTCATTCATTTGCCCGTTGAAGAATTTCACTTCGTAATTTACTTTTGAACTAGACCAGAAGCGTGTCTCGTGGCTCTCACGCAACTGTAGTTTCTCTATATGTGTCTAGGGATTGTTTATGCAGTCAATCCAACTGCACTTTGAAAAAGGTCACTTCGTAATTTACTTTTGAACTAGACCAGAAGTGCTTCTAGTGGCTGTCACACACCCGTTGTTTCTCTATTGTCTAGGAATTGTTTATACATGCAGTCCAATTTCGCGTTGAAGAATGTCACTTCGTAATTTACTTTTGAACTAGACCAGAAGCGTTTCTAGTGGCTTTCACGCAACCGTAGTTTCTCTATATGTGTATAGGGAATGTTTATTTAGTCACTCCAATTGCGCGTTGAAGAATGCCACTTCGTAATTTACTTTTGAACTAGACCAGAAGCGTGTCTAGTGGCTCTCACGCAATTGTAGTTTCTATATATGTGTCTAGGGATTGTTGATGCATCCAGTCCAATTTCGCGTTGAACAATTTCACTTCGTAATTTACTTTTGAACAATACCAGAAGCGTTTATAGTAGCTGTCACGCACCCGTAGTTTCTCTATTTTGTCTAGGGATTGTATATACAGTCAGTCAAATTTAGCGTTCTAGAATGTCACTTCGTAATTTACTTTTCAACTAGACCAGAATGTTTCTAGTGGCTCTCACGCAACCATAGTTTCTGCATATGTGTCTATGGATTGTTTATGCAGTCAATCCAACTGCACTTTGAAAAAGGTCACTTCGTAATTTACTTTTGAACTAGGCCAGAAGTGCTTCTAGTGGCTGTCACACACCCGTTGTTTCTCTATTGTCTAGGGATTGTTTATACACTCAGTCCAATTTCGCGTTGAAGAATGTGACTTCGTAATTTACTTTTGAACTAGACCAGAAGCGTTTCCAGTGGCTCTCACGCAACCATAGTTTCTCTATATGTGTCTAGGGATGGTTCACGCAGTCGCTCCAATTGCTCGTTCAAGAATTCTACTTCGTAATTTTCTGTTGAACTAGACCAGAAGCGTGTCTAGTGGCTCTCACGCACCCGTAGTTTTTGTATATGTGTCTAGAGACTGTTTATGCATGCAGTCCAATTGCCCGTTGAACAATTCTACTTCGTAGTTTACTTTTGAACTAGACCACATGCGTTTCTAGTGGCTCTCACGCAACCGTAGTTTATCAGTTTAGGGATTGTTCATGCAGTCATTCCATTTGCCCGTTGAAGAATTTCACTTCGTAATTTACTTTTGAACTAGACCAGAAGCGTTTCTAGTGGCTCTCACGCAACCGTAGTTTATCTGTCTAGGGATTGTTCACGCAGTCATTCCATTTGCCCGTTGAAGAATTTCACTTCGTAATTTAATTTTTGAACTAGACCAGAAGCGTTTCAAGTGGCTTTCACGCAAACCGTAGCTTCTCTACATGTGTCTAAGGATTGTTTATGCAGTCAGTCCAATTGCGCGTTGAACAATGTCACATCGTGATTTATTTTGAACTAGAGCAGAAGTGTTTGAAGTGGCTTTCACGCACCCGTAGTTCCTCTATTCTGTCTAGGGATTCTTTATACAGTCACTCCAATTTCGCGTTGAAGAATTCAACTTCGTAATTTACTTTTGAACTAGACCAGAAGCGTTTCTAGTGGCTCTCACGCAACCGTAGTTTATGTGTCTAGGGATTGTTCATGCATTCATTCCAATTGCGCGTTTAAGAATGCCGCTTCGTAATTTACTTTTGAACTAGACCAGAAGCGTTTCTAGTGGCTCTCACGCAACCGTATTTTCTCTACATGTGTCTAGGGATTGTTTATGCATGCAGTCCAATTGCCCGTTGAACAATTTCAATTCGTAATTTACTTTTGAACAATACCAGAAGCGTTTATAGTGGCTGTCACGCACACGTAGTTTCTCTATTTTGTCTATGGATTGTTTATACAGTCAGTCCAATTTAGCGTTGAAGAATGTCACTTCGTAATTCACTTTTCAACTAGACCAGAATGCTTCTAGTGGCTCTTACGCAACCATAGTTCTGTATATGCGTCTATGGATTGTTTATGCAGTCAATCCAACTGCACTTTGAAAAAGGTCACTTCGTAATTTACTTTTGAAGTAGACCAGAAGTGCTTCTAGTGGCCTTCACACACCCGTTGTGTCTCTATTGTCTAGGGATTGTTTATACAGTTAGTCCAATTTCGCGTTGAAGAATGTCACTTCGTAATTATTTTTGAACTAGACCAGAAGCGTTTCCAGTGGCTCTCACGCAACCATAGTTTCTCTATATGTGTCTAGGGATGGTTCACGCAGTCACTCCAATTGCGCGTTCAAGAATTCTACTTCGTAATTTTCTTTTGAACTAGACCAGAAGCGTGTCTAGTGGCTCTCACGCAAACCCTTGTTTCTCTATATGTGTCTAAGAATTGTTTATGCAGTAAGTCCTATTGCGCGTTGAAGAATGTCACATCGTGATTTACTTTTGAACTAGAGCAGACTTGTTTGAAGTGGCTTTCACGCACCCGTAGTTCCTCTATTGTGTCTAGAGATTGTTTGTACAGTCAGTCCATTTAGCGGTAAAGAATGTCACTTCGTAATTTAGTTTTGAACTAGACCAGAAGTGTTTCAAGTGGCTTTCACGCAAACCGTAGTTCTCTATATGTGTCTAGGATTGTTGATGCATCCAGTCCATGGCGCGTTGAAGAATGTCACTTCGTAATTTACATTTGAACTAGACCAGAAGCGTTTCTAGGGCTTTCACGCGACGTATTTCTCTATACGTGTCTAGGGGATGTTTATACAGTAGGTCCAATTTATCTTTAAAGATGTCACTTCGTAATTTACTTTTGAATTAGAAGAGAGTTTCCAGTGGCTCTCACGCACAGTAGTTTCACTATAGTGTCTAGGGATTGTTGATGCATCAGTCCAATTTCGCGTTGAAGAATGCCGCTTCGTATTTACTTTTGAACAGAGCAGAAGTGTTTGAAGTAGCTTTCACGCACCCGTAGTTCCTCTATATGTGTCTAGGGATTGTTTTAGGCAGTCACTCAACTGCGCGTTGACGAATCCCACTTCTAATGTACTTTTGAACTAGACCAAAGCGTTTCTAGTGGCTCTCGGCATTTGTAGTTTCTCTATGTGTCTAGGATTATTTATACAGTCAGTCCAATTTAGCGTTGAAGAATGTCACTTTCTAATTTGCTTTTCAACTAGACCAGAATGTTTCTAGTGGCTCTCACGCAACCATATTTTCTCTATATGTATCTATGGGTTGTTTATGCAGTCAATCCAACTGCACGTTGAAAAATTTCACTTCATAATTTACTTTTGAACTAGACCAGAAACGTTTCTAGTGGTTTTCACGCAACCGTAGTTTCTCTATATATGTCAAGAGATTGTTTATGCAGTCAGTCCAACTGCACGTTGAGAAATGTCACTTCGTAATTTACTTTTGAATTATACCAGACGCGTTTCTAGTGGCTGTCACGCACCCGTAGTTTCTCTATTGTGTCTAGGGATTGTTTATACAGTCAGGCCTTGAAGAATGTCACTTTGTAATTTACATTTCAACTAGACCAGAATGTTTCTAGTGGCTCTCACGCAACCATAGTTTCTCTATATGTGTCTA